>NC_035434.2:170072951-170242791 GCF_002127325.2 Helianthus annuus | reverse complement strand
AGACAGCCTTTGTGTGGGGAACCGCGCAGGAGACTGCTTTCCAAACCCTCAAACACATGCTGTGCCATGCACCAGTTCTTACACTGCCGGACGGAAGCGATGACTTCGTTGTCTATTGTGATGCTTCAAACCTTGGACTTGGCTGTGTTCTCATGCAACGAGACAAGGTTATAGCTTACGCATCTCGACAGCTCAAAATCCACGAGAAGAACTATACAACCCATGACCTTGAGCTAGGCGCAGTTGTCTTTGCCTTAAAGATTTGGCGACACTACCTGTATGGTACAAAGTGTACGATCTTCACCGATCACAAGAGCCTACAACATATCTTTAACCAGAGGGAACTCAATATGCGTCAACGCCGATGGGTAGAACTTCTCAACGATTACGACTGTGAGATCCGTTATCACCCAGGCAAGGCGAATGTAGTTGCAGACGCCCTCAGCAGAAAGAATTACGTGATAGGTGTTCGAAACATCCAGGCTCAGTATAACCTCGAAGCTCTCATCCGCGAAGCACAACACGCATGCTTTAACGAGCGTACGTTGAAGAAAGAACGAATCTATCACGATGGAACTCAGCTCGTGAGCGAAGCCAACGGGATATTCTATTATCTGGACCGAATCTGGGTTCCGAGGAGGACAGATTTGCGAAAGATCATCATGGACGAAGCCCACAAATCCCGATATTCCATTCATCCCGGTGCGGACAAAATGTACCAGGATCTTCGCTACAAGTACTGGTGGCCTGGGATGAAAAGGGATATTGCTCTATATGTTGGTAGTTGTTTAACTTGTGCAAGAGTCAAGGCTGAACACCAAAGACCCTCAGGCTTACTCGAACAACCGCCGATACCCGTATGGAAGTGGGAAAGCATAGCTATGGATTTCATAACTAAGCTTCCGACCACGCCATCAGGTCACGACAGTATTTGGGTTATAGTCGACCGTCTAACCAAATCAGCCCACTTTTTGCCAATACGAGAAGACTATAAGGTGGCCAAACTAGCCCAAATCTACACCGACGAGATCATTAAGAATCATGGTACGCCTCGAGACATCATTTCTGATCGCGATGCTCGGTTTACATCGAGATTGTGGGAAACTTTTCAAGCAGCTCTTGGTACGACGCTGAATTTGAGTACCGCATTCCACCCGCAAACCGACGGGCAGACTGAAAGAACAATTCGTACTATTGAAGACATGCTCCGTGCGTGTGTTATCGATTTTGGTGGTAGTTGGAGCAAACACCTACCGTTGGTCGAATTTTCGTACAATAATAGCTATCACTCCAGCATCGAAATGGCACCTTTCGAAGCCTTGTATGGTAGGAGATGTCGCTCGCCTATTGTATGGCACGAGGTCGGTCATTCACAATTGACTGGGCCCGAGATTCTGCAAGAAACGACTGACAAGATCCACCAGATAAGGGAAAATTTGGTAAAGGCCCGGGACAGACAAAAGATGTACGCCGATAAACGACGCAAGCCCCGCGAATTTGCAGTTGGCGACTACGTGCTCCTAAAGGTATCACCTTGGAAGGGAGTAGTCCGATTCGGCAAGAGAGGGAAACTTGCGCCTCGATTTGTTGGACCTTTTAAGATTCTGGAAAGGATCGGTAAGGTTGCCTACAAACTCGAATTACCGGAGGAACTCAGCAATGTCCACCCGACTTTCCATATTTCAAACCTTCGAAAATGCGTAGCCGACCACGACGCGATAATACCACTCGACGATCTTCAGGTCAATGAGACGCTACACTTCGTGGAAAAGCCTGTCGAAATCATGGACCGACAGACCAAGCAACTCAGACGCTCTCGCATTCCTATTGTAAAAGTACGATGGGAAGGCAAACGAGGCGCGGAGTTCACTTGGGAACTCGAAAGTGACATGAAGGCCAAGTACCCGCAGTTATTCAGATAGATCTGAAGCATCAAATTGGTAAAATCACACGGCGATGTACGGTTCTCGGCCTAATTTCGGGACGAAATTCCCTAAAGGAGGGGAGACTGTAACACCCCGTGTTTTCCAAAAGTCAAAGTCAAAGTCAAGTGTTGACTGTTATTGGAATTAAAGATTAATAAAGATTAATTTCATTTTAGTTTCATTTTGATTTTCATATTATTTGGAGTAAGTGTTGTATAATCAAACTAATCGACCGATAATCGAACTGTGAATCAACGACCGACTGTGAATGATAGGAAGTAACAATGCAATAAAACTAGTCAATCAATAATCAAGCTAATCAAATCAATCATCGAACTCAAGTGTGGGGATTTTAATGCTTTTATACGTGTGTGTGTGCCTTACGTGTTACTTGTGCATGTTTACTTTTATGTTAAAGTGTGTGGTGAATCAATCAAATCAATCAAGACTCAAAGGTGAATCAAACTCAATCGAAACCGACTTTGGAAATAGGTTGTAAGGATGCTTGTATGTTAAATATAGTCTCGACTACTACTAAAAGTAATTTGATTAGGAATTCTATCATTCTCAAATCATCGTTCATCGAAGTCGAAATATCAAAAATCGTCGCGAAACACTCTGAACCAGGCAAGCCGATCGAACAGGGCAACCTGATCGAACAGGCAAGCCGATCGAACAGGGCAACCTGATCGAACAGGCTAGCCGATCGAACAGGCTGTTCGATCGGACAGCTGCTCGATCAGGGATGCTGTTCGATCAGCTGACCCTTTCCTCTTTTAGAAGCCTATAAATAGGGCTGTCCTTGTCAAACTTTCCACTTTTGGAAAAGCTCTGACCGACCAGCCTCTTCTTCTCACTAAATCTCAGATTTCTCTCAAACCGGTAAGTATTTTGCTCTAATCCTTGTACGTTTTTGTTCATTAATCGATTCTCCATCTTTCTATCTTTCAAAATCTGAATTTCATCCATGAAATCACCAAGATCTAGGTGTTCTTGAGTGATGTCATCATGGTGTTCTTGGTGTTCATCAAGAACTTCATGTTCTTGACTTCATTCAACCATGAATAAGCTAGATCTAACCGATTCCCACATCAATAACTTAAAATCTACCTAAGATCTTAACATTTCACGGTGGAAAAGGATTGGAAGATGGGTTTTCATCTATCTTTCAACTCTTTTACACTCAAAAAGGTGAAAACGAAGCTTGAACCGATTTACAAATCAATCTAAACAAACACATGGTTCAAGATTCGGGTTCTACCGAGAGATATACCGATTTCGGGTTAAACGTTAAACTTGGGTTCCAAACCGTCTCTGACCGGGTTTGGGTGATTCCTGCTCGAGTCAGTAGGCTAAGTGGGGACTTCAGTTTTGTGGTTCAACTCGTAGTCAAAATATCTCTAAAACATCAACAATTCACGGGAATAAACAAGTGTTAAGTGATAGGGTAACCGAATCGAGAAGCTGGCCGAACGGCTAGGCTGTTCGATCGAACAGCCCAACCGAACGACTATGCCAGCCGATCGACTAGGCTAACCGATCGACTAGCACTTAGTCCCACAAACTCACAAAAGTGTAGTATTGACGAGGTACTGTTCGATCGACTACGCCACTCGATTGTAAACATTACTGCTCGAATCATGAGATACTATACTTCAAACACTTAGACTTTTGAAACATTGGAATGTCACCCGATCGAGCATGCCAACCGATCGAGTGACATATTTGAAAACAATGCAATGCTAACCGATCGGTTGGGCTAACCGATCGAACAGCTGTTCGATCGGCCAACCTGAAAGGTAGTACAAACCATCAAACACAAACACATCCTTCACATCAAAGAAAGAAACAATCCACTTGAAGGAACCAGCCGATCGAGCCAGCCGGCCGATCGAATGGATGTTCGAACGGACTTTCAAACCAATCGAACAGCCCACTCGATCGAACTGCTGTCCGATCGAATGGCCTACTCGATCCAAGTACATTGTTTACTTTTTCCGCGTTACTCATCGTTGTGTTATCGAACTATTCAGGCTAAACTATTCTCAGTGCTCCCTTCAATCCACAACCAACCACTGTGAGTATACTCGATCCCTTTTGCTTTCAGCACTTTTGGGTGTTACATACGTAGTCTATCAAATTCACAAACAACACAAACTATTTGAACGCTAACCTACTTGCATGTATTACTTGTCTAAATGATTGCTGTTTATTATGTTTACACGTGGAGTGCTATCTGCCTGCTTTAGCAACGTAGTACTATAGTTTGGACTCAGCACCCGTTCACACGGGGGTTGCTAAGGACAATTTCTTGCATGGATTACGGTGGTAATCATGTATTGCGAACTGTCTCGGACAGTCAACCCGCAGTCGTTGGTATCGATGGTCCCATGTTGATAATTTACATGCATCGTTTGCCCTTGTGTACGTGCTTGGTTATGCGTAAACTATTCGAACTTTATATGCTATATCAAACTTGTGTACTCACCTTTACATTATATGTATTGACTTTTATTTTAACGTATGTGACAGGTGTTTAAGCTACTAGCGTACTAGGGAAGCGAGGCAATAATAAGCTTCTAGGAGCCTGTGACCTTAGGACAGTGTCCACGTATCTGCTCCAGGGCCATAATTATCTGTAGATCTTGTACTGGCACCTGTAGTCAGTAAGATTTACGGATAGCCGTCTAGAAGTCTTAAAACAATATTTTACTTTCGGTCTGTAATAATTAAGAATTTGAGTTGTCGGAACAGTTCCCATATTGTTTAGTTGATTTCTATGATAACTTGTTATTATTTGGGACACGGTATGGGACGTGTTATATAACTGAATTGTATGATAGTTGTTGTGGAAACTTCTGAACAATCTGTTTCGCTCAGTGCCGCGCCCCGATGATTCCGCCATCGGTTGGGGTGTGACAAATCATGTCATGATGAACTACTTAATGACTTTTATTATTATTAAATGCTATGTTTGATATGATTGATGGCTTGATCCTGGTCATGTCACGCCTCCAAGCGGTGGTACTCCGCGTGTGGATTTTGGGGGTGTGACATTACCTGAGCTAAATATAAATTTAATCCCAGCCGTATACCACCAAGCAAGTACAGATAGCTTTTACTGGGCTCCTAAATAAAAGGTCCAAGAAAGGAAGGAATTGATCTTGGATGTTCAGGTATGAAGCACAAGGGCCCCAACTTAGAACATTTAGATCAAGGTGTCGAATGGGAGCAAGATCAAGGGGGTATTTATAGTTTTCGTACAACCGTTAAGATCGTTTATCAAAAACCGAGCTTCAATCTCAACCATCCATGTGGGCACATGGTTTACAAATACAACGGACACTTGAAAACCATCAAAATTGGCCCATAGATTGATCAAAAACCATTTGCAAGAGCTGGAATGAGCTGGAAATAGCTGGAAACACATTTTGCTGGTCTGGGGATGTCTTACAGACCGTAAGCAAAGGTCCATACGGACCGTAAGGACCTTGCAGGTCAGCAACTTTCAAAAATGGCAAAACAGGCCCCTGTACCCCCAAATTTGGTTTTCGATGCATTTTTGACACGTTTAAGCCCCGTTAACCTCATTTCAAAGCTCTAAAATGAAGTTAAAGTATAGGGAACTAAAAATATGTTCAAAAACATCTCGGATGTCGGTTCGTTTGGTCGTACGTTCCCGTTGTTCGGCTAATTACGACGAAACACGGACGAACGCTAAAAACGAACCAAATTACGCGACGAATGGAATTTTATCAAGCCAAACACTAAAATAAAATATTTTAGTGCTTACATAAATTTTTGGGTGTCCGGGGATATCTAAATGCGAGATATGCGCGAAAATGCAAACTTGTGCACTTTTTGACACTTTTAGTCCCTGCATGACATAAAAGTTTATTTTTGCGCACCGAACACCTCTAAGCTCATACCTAAGCTATATAAAAGATAATTAGGGCATGATTAACTCATAGTCATGTTCCGGAAGGTCCAATTCATACGAATCGACATACTTTTGCAGTTTGACGCAAATAGTCCTTTAATCGCACAAAGTAGCGCGAAATGTCGTTTAATGATATCCAGCCTTCCATGACCCATAATGGGCATCTCCAAACATGAGTTTAATTATTCTATGCTTTCGATCGCTTAAATGATCACCAAAAGGCGTAGATTCAAAAGCTGACGCTTTAGGCCCCTCTAATGCGCAAACTTGCGCATTTCATTAATTAGTAGCATTGAAGCCTTATTTAATTTATATTAAGCATTCTTGGGAGTATTATTAAACACCACAAAGCTTCGGGTTCCTAAAAGGTCATTCAGAGGTATAAGTAAACATATTGACACTTTTAGTCCCTTATATTTACAAAGTTACGCGTAACGTCACTTAAAGGCACAAAAGCCTTGGACGACCAACGATTGGCATTCCTGAGAGTATAATCATATATCATGAAGCTCTCAGTTTACACAAACGGTTACACTTGATCAACAAGTGGCTCATTCGTGAATATAAAACCATATAAGGTTATTTAAAAACTTATTTAAGTTATGTTAATACTTCTAGTTTGTTTATAATCAAAGTTTTTTTGATTTTTCGAAAAATTAGTCCCTTAAATTCAAGGTTTGACTTTATTAGGGTTTATTACACATGTCAATACATCATTGGACGTGATTTTACGAGGTGTTACATTTCGGGTACGTTTTCAACCTTCTTTCCCTTCCCCTTGTTTTTTTTGCGCTTGAGCTCTTGCGGTGGCGATTCGGGGACGACTTCTTCATCATCATCGTCAAGTTGAACCGGCGGTTGCGATTGGAGTTGTTCAAACGTGTTGCGTTGCATGATTTGTTGGAGCGCTTGGTATTGTTGCATTTGTTGAAGTTGAGACATTTGTGAGAAGGCGTTGGGTGTTTGTTGGAAACCCGAAAACGGAAATTGTGAAGCCCCCCACGAAGGATCCATAGTCAGAGTGTAAGCGGGAGTCGAAAAAAAATTAGGTTGGTTCGGATTGGGATTATTCGGGTTGGGGTTGTTTGGGTTGGGGTTGTTTGGGTTGAATGGATTCATGATTAGAGCAAATTGTATAAAAAATATGGAGTGTTTTTGATAAAAAAAGGAAGATAATTGGAGAAGAATGAGAGTAGAATGGGAGAAAATTGTATAAAAATGGATGAGATAGAGGTATTTATTTAAATTGAAAAAAGTAATTTTTTTTATTAAAATAGCCGTTACAACGGCTAGTTTTGAATCAAATGGGCCCGTCTTCCTCGGCTGTGGGGTGCCGGTTGTGCCGAGCCGAGCCCAGGGGGGCGGTGTGGGGAACCGGCTCCAGGCCTCAGCCGGCCCCCATACCCTTTAGTCTAATCTCTAAGATAATGTGTAGCGGGAAATATGAAGTGACATGAAGAGGCCATGGCGTATTTAGAAAAAAGAAAAGAAATTAAAAATAAATATTTGAACTTCACCCCTTATTTAGAGCATTCACATTCTATCCATCAAAATATGTGAGGGGGAGTTTTTATATTATAAAGGGTATAAAAAGTGGTTGTGAGTGGAGGAGAGAGAAAATGTTACTGTTCATCTGTATATTTGAGGGGACACTGTTCACCCACTATAATTTTTTTAATATATATTGAAAGTGGTTGTGAGTGAAGGAGAGAGAAAAATGTAATGATAATATTATTTAATTGAAAATGAGAGAGAAAAAGTAATTGTTTTTAGTGAAAATATATTGATATAGGAGTTGTTTTTTAGTGGAATGTATGTATAATTTGATGGATTGGATGTGAATGCTCATCTCCGTATGCTACACATGATCTAAACCTGAAATTCAGAATCCAACGTCAAAGTACCAAACAACTTTTTTTGTGTATGTAAATGTAAAACTAATTACAAAACCTTTGCACGTCAAATTACCAACCAACTTTTCTAGCCCACTAATCGCAGACCATATACCAAGAGTATATATCAATACAAGCAGTGACGGATATAGAAGAAAAATTCAGGATATCTCTAAAAAAAGAAAAGAAATTGGATCTGGCGGTATCCTAATATTTGCTTAAGGGTATTCGATATAAAACGGAGAAGCATAATTTGCACTTCAGTGACAAGTTGGGGGTAGCCTGGCTACATACATTCGCCACTGAATACAAGAGGTCAGAGGATGACTAAATGTTTGAATAAAAATGTTGGAAACATTGTACATATATTCATTTTAGAAAGGTTTTTATTTGTTATTTAAACTTATGATGTAAATTTTTGGATGGCGGCGCAATTTGTTGTCCGTCTACCTGCTATCCTTATGTAATTTACCCTGTTGATTGGAATGAAACAAATCCAAATTTTTAATTAAAAAAATAGCGTACAATTGTACAAATTCTAACATTAATCTTGTTAACATTGTACATATTCATTTTAGAAAGCAAAAAAATACATGTGCATATAGCTAATAGGTAATGAACATTCACATGCTAGTTAAAGAAAATAAGTCACTTTTAGCCATAAAAATCTAGACAAGTTGTGTACTATGTAGACTTTTACATATCCTCAAGATCTCCAATTCAATGGTGTGCGGTGTGCCCCTAACATAACAATATTAAAGAACTTGTAACCTTAAGGAAACTGGCTCATGAGTCATGACAAGATGATCATTGTCTTCAACCTAGATTTGAGAGATCTCTTAGATACAAAAGTTATCATGTTCATTACCCTTATACTAATGATCATGATGGTGATTATGATAAAAAAAACTTCAACTAAAGTTTATTTACTTGATTTCGCGTGTTACAAGCCTCCGGACGCTCAAAAGGCCTCAAAGGAGCTTATTATGAAGCAAGCAATACAAAGTGGACACTTCTCAGAAGAACTACTAGTGTTTATGAAGAAGATACTCGAAAGATCCGGGCTTGGTGACTCCACTTACTTAGCGGAGATCTTCTTTGCCCGAAAATATCATCCGTCAATGAAAGCCGCAAGAAGGGAAGTGGAGATGAGCGTCTTTGGAGCAATAGACATGGTTCTAGCAAAAACGCGTGTAAGATGTGAAGACATTGGGATATTGATTGTGAATTGTTGTATCTATAACACAATGCCGTCTCTTTCGAGCATTGTAGTTAACCGGTATAAGCTTAGAGATAACATCATTACTTACAATCTTGCTGGGATGGGATGTAGTGCGGGACTCCTAGCAATAGGGCTTGCTAAACAGCTGCTTCACATTCACCACAACACATGCGCGTTGATAGTAAGTACAGAAAGCATCACGGAAAATTTGTACCTTGGAAAAGATTATTCCAAATTCCTTATTAACTGTCTGTTCCGCGTGGGAGGGGCGGCCATCCTCCTCTCCAACTGCCCCTCCCACGCAGAAAAATCCAAATATCAATTTCTCCACGCGGTCCACACAAACACATCAGCTTCCGATAGCTCCTACAACTCTATCTTTCGGGAAGAAGATAGTAGTGGGATAGTCGGCATCACAATCAACAAAGACCTTCTCACCGCTGCCATAGCGACCATCCGACCAAACCTAACCACGCTAGGCCACCTCATCCTTCCGACAAAGGAGAAACTCATGTACATCATAAACTACATTGTCAAAAAGTCTTACATGCCAAACTACAACAACGCGGTGGAACACTTCATCCCTCACGTGGGCGGGAGGCCCGTGCTGGACCAACTACAGAAAACCCTAGGGTTTTCCGAGGATGACGTGGAGGCTTCCAGAATGACATTGTACCGGTATGGAAACACTTCTAGCAGCTCCATATGGTACGCGTTGGCTTACGTGGAGGCAAAAGGTCGCGTGAAGAAAGGAGACCGGGTTTGGCAGATTGCATTCGGGTCGGGTTTCAAGTGTAATAGTGTCATCTGGTGTGCTATGAAGAGTGTTGATTATAAAGATGGTACTAATCCTTGGATAGATGAAATTGGTGGGTTTCCAGTGAATTTGGGGGATTGTGAACCACTTCCTATCTATTTTGAACCTTCTAATTAATATGTATTTGAGCATGAATCAATAAACTTAATTAATTTACTGTTTTAACTTTTTTTTCTTTTTTTTTTTTTTTTTTTTTGCGATTAAGTTTACGTTAACAATTTGCATGGGCATTCCTTTTAGTTAGTGTTGGTAAATTAGATAGGTTAGTTGGATATTGAGATAAGCTCGGTACCGTCCGGTACCGAAAGAACCGGTACCGAGAATCCTCAAAAGTGGGTTCCGGTATCGGTACCGAATATACCCGGTTCGGTACGATTCGGTACCGGTATTTAAGGGTAAAAACCGGTACCGAACCGGAACCAAAAATGCTAAAAGTTGGTACCAAATCGGTATCGAAAAAGTACCGGTTCGGTAAATTCGGTACCAGTACCACTATCGGGAACGATTTGCTCATCCCTAGTTGGATAGGAGACAAGAAAATGTGTAGTTGTATTTTAAAAATGTTTATTTTAAAAATCTTATCTTCACTAATTAAAAATCTTATCTTCACTACAAAATAGTGCAAGTGACAAACAATTAGCCTCTCTTACCATTTATTGGGTTCGGATTCTTCGGGTCTAGATGTTTTCGGGTCGGGTTCATTGTTCGAGTGTGGGTTAAAAAGAACACCCTGTGTCTGTCTGGATAGATAAGAGGTGGATACTAAAGTATTAACCAGCTGAAATACAATGACTCATTCACACTTGAAATATTCTCAAGGTCCACTTTTTTCAAAACCTTTTTTACTTTTATTTCTCTACAGCCTTTTTATCATGCTACGGATGAACCAATAAATAAATAAATAATTCAGAGTTTAGTGGAAAGTTCACATAAAAATAAATTTCATTTGTAGTTGCTCTAAAACTTTTTATAATTAATTACATATAAAATGACCGAATTGCCCTTCTCATTAACAGAAAAAATGATAAAATTAATGGCAACGGTGAAACATTTTTGAACCCATAGACAAAAAATAAAACATTTAGATTAAATTGCCAAAATAACATACATTTAACTCTTTTAACGACTTATAAATACCCCTGCTAAATCAATACCGGACAAAAATTCAAAATTCTTGTTGGAAAGTCACAAACATTCAAACTTTAAATCTTTAAGATTAAAGAATAAAAAAGGATCAAGCTTTTAACTCTTTAAGATCTAAATTATAATAAAACACTTCAAATAATCCCACATGTCATTCTCTCCTTCAACCTCATAAATTTTATTTATATTTTTTAATAAATTTATTTTAATAATAATATTAATTAATAACCAATATATATATATATATATATATATATATATATATATATATATATATATATAGGGAGGAGCTCATGCGAGAACCACCCTTATTGTGAGAACCTTGAGAACCAATGTGAACACAACCTAAAATAGCTAAAAAACCTAAAAAAAACCTAAAAAACCTAACCCCCAACCCCCCCCCCCCCAAAAAACCTAAACCCCCCACCCCCCCCCCCACCCAAAAAAAACCTAACCCCCCCCCCCCCCCCCAAAACCTAACCCCCCCCCCAAGCTAAAAAAACCTAAAAAAAAACTAAAAAAACCTAAAAAAACCTAACCCCACCCCCCCCCCCAAAACCTAAACCCCCCCCCCCCAAAAAAAAAACCTAACCCCCCCCCCCCCCAAAAACCTAAACCCCCCCCCCCAAGCTAAAAAAAACTAAAAAAAACCTAACCCCCACCCCCCCCCCCCCCCCCCAAAAAAACCTAAACCCCCCCCCCCCCCCCCCCACCCAAGCTAAAATGCTAAAAACTAAACCCCCAAAAAACCTAAAAAATCTAAAAAAAATCTAAAAAAATCTAAAAAAATCAAAAAAAAATCTAAAAATTTTTTTTGCTTTTTTTAATATTTTTTAGGTTAAAATCGCTACTTTTCGAAGCAAAAAAAAAAAAAAATTTTTTTAAAAAAAAAAATTAAAATTTTTTTTTTTTTTTTTTTTTGATTCGAAAAGTAGCGATTTTAACCTAAAAAATATTAAAAAAATCAAAAAAATTTTTTTTATGTGATTTTTAGCTATTTTTAGGCATTTTTGGTGTGTTCACATTGGTTCTCGCGGTTCTCACAATAAGAGGTGGTTCTCGCATGATCTTCTCCCTATATATATATATATATATATATATATATATATCACTTATTTTTATCCTTATCTTTATCTAAAATTAATAAATAACTTCAATTTTACAATTTAGACTCTTTATTTTTTTTTTTACTTTTAACCCAAAGTTTTTCATTTTTTACAATTTAATCCCAACTCTTTTTTATTTTCAATTTTGGTCCACCATACTTCATCTTTACCAAGTTTTTCGTTTCATTCTAAATTTTGTGAGTTAACGCATCGCAACGTGGCCGTGGGGTTTAACATTTTTTCGTATATTTTTTCCCGTTTGACTTACCTGTCGCGTCACATCTATTTTTCTACGTTTGACAAGTTCGTCCCACACGCGGGTCCTGGATTGACTTATTTATTTTTTTCTATGTTTTACGTTCCGATTTAATTTATCAGCAACGAGCGTGCGTGATTCAAAGATTTTACGTCTGCTCTTCGCTCGACGTTATTTTTTTCCCGTTTTTATTTATTTTGCTTTTACGAGCTTTTCCGGTGTTGGTGATAGATAGAGGTGTACAAAAAAACTGATTTTAGAATCGAAACCGGAAAAAAAAACGAAACCGGTTTTTTTTTAACCGGTTTTTTATAACCGGTTTTTTTTAACCGCCGGTTTTTATACCGGTTCAAGAACCGGTTATTAACCGAACCGGTTATTAAAAAACCGGTTAAAACCGGGAAAAAAAACGGTTTTTTTTGGGAAAAACCGGTTAAAAACCGGTCTCAACCGGTTATACCGGTTATTGTTTTGGACCTCAAAAACCGGTTAGTAACCGGAACCGGTTATAAAAAAACCGGTTTTTATTTTGGGTGAAAAAACCGAAACCGATTTTTAGAAAAAACCGATTTGTACACCTCTAGTTAAAGAATAAAAAAAAAACTATAAATTTTTAAAACAAAGGTCAAAGCCAGATCTCTGAACACACCACACATTCCCATTTATGAAGGGGTAAATTTATATACAATTATTATGCAATAAATTGAAGGTCATGATTGATATATAAAACTAATTAAAAAAAAAAATAAAAAAAAAAATGGACACCAGCTGTTCTAGTGTCATCTTCAGAAAGTTCCAACTTTTACTCATACTCTCACACAGTCACACTCTCACTGCTTTGTAATGTGGCTTTGGATTCTCTCTTAGATTTCATCTTCTTGTTCTTCATTTGGTGCTGATAAAGAACTTCAAAAGCACAACTTTCTTGGTTGGTGAGTTCAAAAATTAGGGTACAGGTAGTTACTCTTTTGTTTAAAGGGTTTTTAAATATGGGTTTCTTGAAATCTTGAATTTTAATGTCTTTGATCTTATAGAAATCAATGTGTAGGTGTTTTGTGAATAAATATTTGTGTGCTCAATTGGGTATTTTGTGGGTTACTTGAAATCTTGAATTTTGTATTGAAATCTTGAATTTTGGTGTGTTTTTAAGCTTTCTGAAGTCAATGTGCAAGTGTTGTGTGGATAAAGATTTATGTGCTTAACTGGGTATTTTGTGGGTTTCTTGAAATCTTGAATTTTGTATTGAAATCTTGAATTTTGGTGTGTTTTTAATCTTCCTGAAGTCAATGTGCAAGTGTTGTGTGGATAAAGATTTGTGTGCTCAATTGGGTATTTTGTGGGTTACCTGAAATCTTGAATTTTGTATTGGGTATTTTGTGGGTTTCTTGAAATCTTGAATTTTGTATTGGGTATTTTGTGGGTTTCTTGAAATCTTGAATCTTGTATTGAAATCTTGAATTTTGGTGTTTTTAACCTTTCTGAAATCAATGTGCAAGTGTTGTGTGGATAAAGATTTGTGCTCAGTTGGGTATTTTGTGGGTTTCTTGAAATTTTGAATTTTGATGAAATCTATTTGCAGGTGGTGTTTGGATAAAAGTTTTGAGTTCAATAGTGCATTTTGAGGTAAAGATTGAACTGATCTGGCAGAATTTCCATAAAAACCCTAAAAGTTTTGTTCTTTTTGGATAAAAGTTTCATATTATGCTGTTTTTTTGTTCAATTAAGTTGTACATTGAGCCCCCATTTTGCTAAATTGTTGTTTAGGGTTAATGGAATTCTTCTTAATTTGAAGTAATGTGTTAATGTCTGCTGATTTAAATGTATATTAGCTACAAAAAAATTCAAGATTTACCTTTTATGTCTGCTAATTCAATTGGGAATGTGGGTTTCTTGAAATCTTGAATTTTGTTTTCTTTAATCTTACTAAAATCAATGTGTTGTGAATATATATATTCTAGCTAAATTGGGTATTTTTTGTTTTGTGAGTATTTTCTTTAAATAATGAATTTTGTTATCTTTCTGAAATCAATTTGCAGGTGTTGTGTGAATAAAGATTTGAGCTCAATTGGGCCTTTTGAGGTAAAGATTTAACTGATCTAGCAAAATTTACATAAGACCATGCGTAGTGGTAAGGTTTTTGGGCGTTTTACCCTTGAAAAACGCCCCTAAAGCCCAATCGCCCCCCCCCCCCCCACCCAGGCGTTTTGTTCGAATATTTGCTCCAAGGCGTCCTTTTTTTCACACCGAAGAAGGGGATGAAGTGGCCAATCAAAGTTAATCTCCTTTTTTTTGGCCAATAAGATTTTTTTGATTGTTTTTTATTTATTTAATTGTTTAACACCCCTTTTAACATAATGCCCCACATCCCCACTACACCCATTTTAGAAAACGCCCCATAATGCCCCATTGCTGACTGGGCATGACGCAAAACGCCCAAGGGTACCCGTACCACTACACATGGTCTAAGCCCTAAAAGTTTTGTTCTTTTCGGAAATTTGAAAAGTAATAATCCAAGTTTCTAATCATGTCCTGTTGTTTTTTGTTCAATTTTCATAATCTTAGCCCCATTTTTGCTAAAATGTTGCTTAGCGTATATCAAATCGTTCTTGAATTAATGTAATCTGTTAATGTCTACCATTTCAAATCTATATTAGCTACATAACCTTTTCGACATTTACCTTCACTGTCAATTCAATGAGTTTATGTTTAGTAATTCTTAACCGTTGCTCTATGCGCTAACTAGAGTCAAAGATACAGATTTTGACCATTAATCTTGACTTTCAGGAGAGAAGACTCTTGGTCAAACTTCTAGTCAAACCGTTTTGGAACGATGAGGCGTGAAATCTTGTTCGGATGTCTTCTGCTTATGTTTGGAAGTTTGTCCATTGCATTAGGTAATGTCACCTGTTCTCTTGACTCCCTTTGACTTTGACTTTCAGGTCAAACTAAACTTGATGCAGTTATACAAATCATACTAAAGTCTTGAAACTGCAGGTGCTTTTGTCGGAATAAACATCGGCACCGATCTTTTAAACCTACCGTCACCAGAACAAGTGGTGGCAATCCTTCGATCCCATCAAATAGCACACGTGCGTCTTTTCGATGCCGATAATCATCTCCTCAGCGCACTTTCCGAAACCGAAATCGAAGTGATGATCAGCGTAACAAACGAAGAAGTTTTAGGAATCGGACAATCACCGGCGGCAGCCGCCGCTTGGATCAACAAAAACGTTGCAGCCTTCGTACCCTCCACCAACATCACCGCCATAGCCGTCGGTAGCGAAGTTCTTTCCACAATCCCGCACGCCGCACCAGTTCTGGTTCCCGCCATGAAAAACCTTCACAAATCGTTAGTTTCGTCAAACCTCAATTCGCAAGTCAAAGTGTCGACCCCGCTATCAATGGATTTAATCCCGAAACCGTTCCCGCCATCTGCCGCCACTTTCAACTCTTCATGGGACTCGATAATTTCTGGCGTTCTCGACTTTTTGAAATCCACCGACTCCTTTTTCATGTTAAATGCTTACCCGTACTTCGGTTACGTACAAAGCAGCGGTATATTTCCGATCGAGTACGCGCTTTTTCAACCGTTGTCACCGGTCAAACAAATAGTTGACCCGAACACACTCTTTCATTACGACAGCATGTTTGACGCTATGGTGGATGCTACTTATAACTCCATATCAGCTTATAACCTTTCCGTAATTCCAATCCTCGTAACCGAAACCGGTTGGCCATGGGCCGGTGGCGCAAACGAACAAGACGCCACCGTGGAGAACGCCGAGACGTTTAACAACAATTTGATTAAACGTGTACTAAACGGTTCCGGCCCGCCTAGCCAGCCCGCAATACCGATGAACACTTACATTTACGAGCTGTTTAACGAAGACAAGAAGCCCGGCCCGTTATCTGAAAAAAGCTATGGTGTGTATTTTAGCAACGGGAGTTCTGTTTATACGTTTAGTTTGGATACATCTGGTGGGGCCACCGCAAATGCTTCGGGCGGGTTTTGTGTTGCGAAAAAAGGATCTGATACCAGTAGCTTGCAAGATGGGCTGAATTGGGCTTGTGGGCCGGGCCAGGCTAACTGTAGTGCTATTCAATCGGGCCAGCCGTGTTATATGCCTGATACGATCGAAAACCATGCTTCTTATGCTTATAATGATTATTACCAGAAAATGCGTAGCGTGGGTGGAACCTGCGACTTTGGTGGTACCGCGATGATAACCACGGTCGACCCTAGTACGTGCAACCTGCCTGTTTACTTTTCTTCTACTTATTTATCTATTTTTGAGTTAACTGTCATTTTCGTCCCTGTGGTTTATCCAATTATGCCAGTCGAATCCAAATTTCAAGTTTGTACCATTTTCGTCTCTGACATCCTTGAAACATGCGAGTTCCGTCCAAAAACTTAACGTCTGTTAAAACCTGCCGTTTAATGAAGGGTAAAAACGTCATTTTTCTTTTTCTTTCTCTTAAACCCTATTAATAGGGTTTTAAGAAAAGGGGAATAAAAAAAGGAAGATGACGGTTTTACCCTTCATTAAACAGTAGGTTTTAACAGGCGTTAGTTTTTTGAACGGAACTAGCATGTTTCAAGAATGTTAGGGATGGAAATGGTACAAATTTGAAATTTGGTCTAGACTGGCATAATTGGACAAACCAAAGGGACGGAAATGACAGTTAACTCTTTCTTTTTTTTTTTTTTGTATTATGTATGTCGACAAAACGCTTTTAATTTTTGTCTTAATTTTTCAGGTAACGGGTCATGCATATTTACAGGAAGGTAAGATTATGAACCTATAGAATAGTTTTCTTGTTCGGTAACCGTTAGACCGTGGGGTATGGTGGGGCTTGGGTTGGGGCATTTGTTGACACGTGGAATGGGAGCCCCCCCACTGTCTGGTTACGTGTCCGCAGGGCATGGCGGGGCGTGGGTTGGGCTTGGGTTGGGTGCACCGCGTGGCAGAATATTCAAAAAAAAAAAATTACAAAAAATTTATAAAAATCACACAACATTTATAAAAAAAACCTACAACTTCATTAAAATTTTAAAAATTACATAATCCTAAAAATTACATAATCCTAAAAATTACAAAATAACAAACCTAGAGCGTTAAATAAATTTCAAAAAGGTCGATCTTGTCGAACGCCTTTCGCTCCTTGCCTCGAAACTCTATGTTCGCCACCGCCACCCGGTCTTAGGGTGCACTCACGGGCCCACCAATACCCTACTAACAAGTGGGACCAGGTAAAGCGCAACTTATGTTGCGCTGGATTCAAACATGAACAGTTTTATTTATTCCATTTAAAACCCGTTTGTATTTGAATGCTGACATGCAAATCGGTTTATGAACAGTACAAACTCGAGCATCGGTGGAACGCTAACACCTGCGTTTGGACCAGAAGGGCCACCTGGAAATGCATCACCGGGTCAACTTCCTGACATCGTGGTTTTGCTTTTGGCAACGCTTGTATTGTTGATTGTGTAGATTTTCGGCGGTTTTGTATAGCTGATATTGCGCGCTTAGTGTTTTGAATGCCGAGTGTTTGGAACATCGCGAAATTAGACAGGAATTATTATTATTTTAGATTAAATTGGTAAAGATTTGGGTTATTTTTTGTTGTTGGTTTGCAAAGGTGTGAGTTTATGAGGCTCATGGTTGGAGTAGTTGTCATTTATGGGAGTATATGCTTGTACATGCCATTGGTTTGGTTGGTTTTGTACTTGTGTATGTAATAAAATTTTCTTTTAAGTTCAAATAACCCATTATTTATCTTAAATTCAGGTATGTTTGATATAATGATATTGGTGGTGTATATCACGCCCCGTTTGCGGTATGCGCATATAATGTATATATATATGTGGATCATCGGGGGGCAAAAGTGAAAGTGCTCTAATTTTAACGTTATTTTACTAATTTCGTGAAAATAACGTTAAAAGCTAAGGACAGTTGATCATGCATCATATGGTGGCGTTGATAGCTAAAAAGACAAAAGGGTACATGCACTAATCGGTCTTTGTCCTGATTGTTGAGTGTTATGTGCCTTATGTCCAAGGCTTGATGCAAAACTACTAGCGAGCCGGGGGTTTCACTGGAAGCAACATCTCTATTCCTATGGGGTAGAGGTAAGACTGTCTACATTTTACCCTTCTCAGACCCTATCTTTGGTTTGCTATTGGTGGGATTTACTAAATATGATGATCATGATGATGTTGATATATAGTATTGCCTTGGAATATACAAATTTGTCTCTATACCATAAATTGTTGTTTGACCTACACAATATTAAACAAGGTATAGCGAAATAAGTAAAAACTAAAAAGTGTAAAAGTTTATGTCACGTAGAGAATGAGGATTTAACTAATCCACTTTTTTTTTTCTTCTTCTTCGTAAGAGCTTTGTGGTTTAACTAAAACTGAATTAAAGAAAAATAATAAAAAAATTGTGTGATTGGAGTTGGACCCCATCTCTCACACTCTTCACGCCTGTAAAGAGAATAGCAGAGAGCCCCTTTGGCGCCCCCATATAACAACCAGAGTGGTGTTAATGCCCCGTCAACTGTCGACAAGGTAATGTGGCATGAGGCGCTAGCCAGCTAGACTTGGTCTGTATATATTATAAGATATTTGTGATGTATATTTTCTTAAAAAGTGAGTTATATATGTATATTACAAAATATTTATGATGATATATGAACATAAAGTGTATATGAGAATTTTTTGTATTATTTATAATCATTATAGAGGTAGAATTATGTATGCCATGAATATTGCTATGTGGATATACTAAAAAAATTAAATACACTCGTGATTCATACCAGTCATTTTATTTTTGGTCATTTCATTTGCTTCTTTTGAAAGATTATACATCTTGATAAATCATATTTATTATCGTAAATGACAAATTTAATACGTAACTACACTTAATAAGTTCATTCGGTTGTTTCCTAAACATAGAAATATAAAACCCAGGGTTTGGCGCCAACCTAATTTAACCTAACTATTTAAAAAGCAAACAATTTTCAGCTAAAAAAGTTTTTTTTTTTTTTTTTTTTTTTTTTGTGTAACGTAAAAGAATCTCACGTGTAAATCTACCATACTCGGGGCTATGTCTAAAGTCGACTCCTCGACTGCCAATGCGCGGGAACTGGATGGAATCCATAAACCCTCGCCTCCATCAGGTTCGAACCTGGGATTAAAGCTCAATTCACTCCTTCACCGAGATGTCCTTCGAAAATGGCCTGAGTTGGAATCAAACCTACGTCTTCACTAGAAAAGACAGGCCTCTTACCACTTGACCAAATTCTCATAGCAACTATAAAATGTTATTAAATACATGGTTTGAAAACATAATTGTAGTATTGTATCTATAAATTCAACCATTGTACAATAATTTGGACGTAAACAAGTCAAGTCGAGCGTTTAACATGTTTAATTTAATAGAACTCAATCCCAACTAAAAAATTTACAACTTTTAACTCGGATAGATTAGTATTTAGATTTTGGGGTAAAGTACAGGTTTATCAAAATTTTGGATTTGGTCTCTAACTTTTCAAAAGTACACAGATAGTCTATATGGTTTACATTTTGCAAAACATTTAGTCCCCAACCAAGGTATTATCATAGTTACCTTTTGGGTGTATGGGACGCACGGAATAAGAAGATTTTTAACAATAAGGATCCGAAGGTGCACGAGGTTATTTCGAGCGTCAAGTCTTTGTCTTTTTTTTTTTGGATTAAGCATAGGAGTAGATTTAAAAATATATTGTGGAAGGATTGGGTTGTTTATCCCTTGTATACGTTGTAATTGGTTGTGTGTTGGCGGTCCTCGTTTTGAGGACTCGTCCGGCGTTTATGAAAGTTATAGTTCAAAAAAAAAAAAAAGTCCCCAATCAACAAAACTAAAAATTTTAGCATGTTTAATTAATAAAGTTATACACAAAATAATAGTTATCACATCCACCTCCCTAAAAATATACATACATTCCACTAAAAAACAACTCCTATATGGATATATTTTCACTAAAAATAAATATTTTTCTCTCTCTTTTTCAATTAAATAATATTTTTATACCTTTATCATTACATTTTTCTCTCCTTCACTCACTAACCACTTTCAAAATATATTAAAAAATTATAGTGGGTGAACAACGTCCCTCAAAATATACAGATAAACAGTAACATTTTCTCTCTTCTCAACTCACAACCACTTTTTATACTCTTTATATTTTAAAAACCCCACACAAAGATTTTGATTGAATTCTCTTATATTATATAAACACACTTTATTAAATGGAAAATTACTATAAAAGTCAATAGTCGTGTGCACTATATATTACCAAAATATTCATTGATATTCTTTTTTGGAAAATTTCACTTCATTACAAAAATATTTTAGTAAATGGAACACCGAACAATACCGAATACATTAATCTATAATAACACATTCACACGTTTCATTAGCCACTTTTGTGTCATCGAGCTTAGTGTGTAGTGGTTATTTAATTATTTAGAAAGAATTCACCAAGTATTTTAATAGATCAAATCTTTTTTCTTGATGATTTTCCTATATTTAAATAGACCATGATCTAATTTTTAAATAATTCTTTCTGATTTCACCATACCCTTGACTATTTTATTAACTAGTTTTTCATGTGTTAGAAAAATCCAAAGTCTTGGTAGTTTAGCTCTTGGCCTTCTAAGATTAGAATCTAATTTCACTATACCCTTGACTATTTTATTAACTAGTTTTTCATGTTTTTTTTTAATTATTTTTTGTACATGTATTGTGTTTTAAAATAAAGGAGGTATAGTGGGATAACCATATCATCCATGTTCTTAGGTAGTGGGTTATTGTATTATTCGAATTCACCATGTTGTACATAACCCTTTTAAAGGGAGTTTTCTTTAATTAATGATAGACTGTAAATGAATTGAACGAACACAAATAAGGTATTGTCTGTGTTCGATTATTAGGGAATGAACATGTTTATGAACAGTTACCGAATGCAAATGAACACAGACGTATACAAACAAATGCTCATGAACATAAATAAACACAAACGAACGCTATTTTAAAGTAGAATCCACATGTTTCATCATAAAAAAATTACGAAACATCCACAAAAAATAAACAAGTACTTAACATAAAAATCCGAACATAGTTGATATAATTATCATAAACACAATTAAAACAAAAATTAAGAAATTTATCAAGCTTTAACACAAACGAAAGTTGAAATGCTTAGATAAGAAATGTTGGCGGAGGCGTATAGAATAACTATGGTTTCAAATCTTTTAAAAATTAGAACCAATAAAATAAAATATAACATATAAAAACCTTTAAATGAATAAAAACATACGAACATAAACGAGCGTAAATAAATGAACACGTTACTGAACGTTCACAAATATAAACGAACGAACGCAACATCCGATCATATCCGTTTATTTAACTTATCAAATAAAATTTTTTGTTCGTGTTTATTCATTTATTAAATGAATGAACATAAACGAACTGTCTACCAAACGATTCACAAATTGTTTGCTGAATAGTTTGTTCGTTTTAAGCCCTAGTTAATGAGGTGGTGGTAGCCGATGATCGAAAGTTTCAGAGGGTAGAGACATAAAGAGGCAAATACAGAGAAGAAGCATACAACTTTAGAAAGACAGGACTAAAGGTGAAATTTGTATAAACCAATACTCAGACAAATTTCTCTAATAAAGAAACATATGTTTAGCACCACCTAACGGAAACATTGTCACTAAAATTAATTAATAATTCAAAAGAGTTCAACTAATATTCTAACAGATCGAATTGCTACACACAATCAATAAAAAAAAACACCGGAAAATTTATTTTTACACCTAGTATACTAGTCGTATACAAAGTAACGGACTCGTATACATACATACAAGTTGTATAACAGTAAGTGAATGTTAGAGTGTGTTTAGTTTCGCAAGTATACAACTCGTATACATTTATATTGACCGTATATAAGACACATATATTTATGCTTATGGAACGTATATCATCATCATCATACTCAGTAAATCCCACCAATAGCAAAGCTAAGGTAGGGTCTGGGGAGGGTAAGATGTAGACAGCCTTACCTCTACCCCGTAGGAATAGAGAGGCTGCTTCCAGTGAGACCCCCGGATCGATAGTAGTTTTGCATCAAGCCTTGGACATAAGGCACATAACACTCAGCAATTGAGACAACTGCCAATAAGTGCATGTACCCCCTTGTCTTTCGGCTATCAACGCCCCTTATGGAACGTATATACGATTCATATACTGGTCATATACTTGTGCAGGCAAACATACTCTAACGACTGACATTCCCTTACTAGCATAAGACTTATATACAAGTATATGAGTCGTATACATGTTAGCGTGTTAAAATAACATGACATGATATACATTGGCTCGAATTAGTCCCAACTCTGTTTATAGATAGTCCATACTTTGAATATATTTTCCTTTCCCATACTAACTCAAGTTAACGCAATTAGTTTTTTTTTTTTTTTTTTTTCTGACGTGGACTGTCACATAAACAATCCACGTTATCAAAATTTTGACTTATATGTCAGATAAGCAGTCTACATCATTAAAAGCTTTTTTTTCTCATAAAAGTTTATTATTATTATTATTATTATTATTATTATTATATATATATATATTTTTTTTTGAGATTTAACAAGTATTAATAAGTCTAATTATCACAAATGGACCATCACAACAACATTTCCCCAACAATATTCCTGCAAAATTCGTACACGTTAACACCTTCTCAATCACTGCATGAATCACCTACCAGTCAACCAACCAAACCACTCCTCTCATCTTCAAAACCTCTAATTCAACCTCAAATTCACCAAATTCAACATGTCAAAACCTAAATCCATCCACCAATTAGATCTCCAAGACCTTCTGAACACCGGATTAAACTCACACGATGCAAAACTGCTCCAAATCGACCTCAAATCCACCATTAATGGCGCCAATGGTTCCAATCCAGTTGACTTATGGCGCGAAATCACTTCTCGAAGGTTGCTTAAACCGTCTTATCCTCATTCTGTTCATCGGATCGTCTACGACGCGGTGTATGGTAGCTACGATGTGTCTGCTCATGGTCCTCCTCTCTATTGGTTCCCTTCTGAGTAAGTTGTTATGAAATTAGATGATTTAATTTTAATTTTAATTTAAAATTTATTAATAACTAGGATTCTGACCCGCCGCAATGCGGCGGGGATTCTTTAGTTATAACTAAGTCGATCTAGGACCCCGTACGTTATGTTAAACCTGTCAAACGGGAAAAAATACACGATGTAAAAACGTTCACCCACACACGCACGTTGCGTCGTGTTAACTCACAAAATTTAGAACGAAACGTAAAAACGTTAAACCAAAGACGCACGTTACGATGTGTTAAGTCACAAAATTCAAAACCAAGCATAAAGCGAAAATCTTGCGGAAAATGAAAACTACTATAAAGGACTAAAGTTGAAAGTAAAAAAAGTTATGAGGATAGATTGCAAAAGATAAAAAAGTTTTGGGTTAAAAGTAAAAAAAAACAAATAGTTTTGGGTTAAAAATATTTTATGAACTACCTTTGGGTGGAATGTAAAAAAAAAATCAATTTTTTTGGAAAACCCCCAAAGCCAAGGTTACAACAACCTTATGCACAACTATTTTTTCTTTGAAAACCCCCAAAGCACACCCCGCATTGCGGCAGGGTGTAAAACGGTGTCAAATAGTACTAATGCCACACAACCGTCATCGACCACCAACACTGACTCGACCCAGGATATGCGTGCAGCGACGAACCTGTCAACATGAAAAAATAGAGGTAAAAACGTTCAACCACACATGCACGTTGTGCCGTGTTAACTTGCAAAATTTGAAACAAAACATAAAAAAGTTGAACCACAGTCGTACGTTGCGTCGTATTAACTCGAAAAATTTAGAACTATACGTAAAACGAAAATTTGCGAAAGATGAAACCTAAAAGCGACAAAAGTTGTGAAATTATAAATTGCAAATAATGAAAGTTTTGTGTTAAAGTTAAAAAAACAAATTGTGTAGGGTTAAATGTGCAAAAGGCAAAAATATTTGGACTAAAAGTAAAAAATCAAGTTTTTTTTTGAAAAACTCATAAAGCACAATGTACAAGTTCTATTGCATGTTTTTGTTGCTTCTTTATAGTAGTTTTAATATAATAATGATAATAGTATATAAGCTGAAAGATCATGATGTGTTGTTTTCAGATACTCTAAACTAGTGAAAGTGTCATGTCACAATCAGCACTAAATTTAATTGGAAAAGTATAAGTTTAATTGATTATTTATGTGATTTTAGTAGAGATCATGTGCACTTGATTTATATAAGTTTATAAATCGGCGTTTGTCTCAATTGCTGAGTGTTATGTGCCTTATGTTCAAGGCTTGATGCAAAACTACAATCGAGCCGGGTCTCACTGGAAGTAGCCTCTCTATTCCTACGGGGTAGAGGTAAGGCTGTCTACATCTCACCTTCCTCATCAGACCTTACCTTAGCTTTGCTATTGGTGGGATATACTGAGTATGATGATGATGATGATATGTTATGTTTACTTGGTTTAGGGTTATTTTATTTGTGTGCCTTCGTTGATAATAATAAAAAGAGTCGAACAAGTTTGTTCTATTCGTATTTTTTTATGTTCGATCAAGGGGCTGATTTCCAACAGTTTAGCCGTCCTAAAAAGTTAAAAAGTTTGCCGGGCTTCTCGACAAGTAGTCTCTCGTCTGGTGCTCCGATTTTTTTACTTTGTTGGTTTTCCCCAAATTTGTGGTTGACTTCGTTTAATTGTAAAAACGTGTGAATCGTGAAGGTTACATTGGTGTAAAGTTTAAGGTTAGATTTAGTGGGTGTGTGGTTTTGCCGTTCTAAGAAAGAAAAATTTCCGGACTTCTGGGTACAAATTCTCTCGTTTGGTGCTCCGATTTTGAGTTTTGTCGGTTTTCCCCAAATTTTATGAATGATTTAGTTTAGTTGTAAAAACGTGTGATATATCGGTTATATCGGTCATATCTGTCCCCTAGTAAAATATAGGTGTCATATATCGGTCGGAATATCGGTACCGATATTATCATCGATATTGACCGATATATCACTGATATTTGACCGATATAACCGATACATCACTGAATTATTAGTGTTAAATTGCTATATATATAAATTCTGCATTATATTAAAATTACCGATATCCCACCGATATCTCACCGGGTTAACCTATATCTCAATTATCGGTCCTTGACCAGTATCCGATATTTTACCGCCTTAACTGCATAGAATGTAACTAACAACTGATTATGAGAAAGTGTTAGTTTAATACGCAAACAGAAGGGGGTAGCAGGCGCAACTTGTTGCTCGTCTACCTGCCATTAGTCTGTAATCTGCAAACTAACTGCTTGTTAATCTCTTATGCTTCCAAACTGAACGGGTTCTGTTTATGAATTAGCGTTGATTCTCGACAAACAAACTTGGGGCGTATTATGGAAGCCCACGGTCCAAAGCTTCTAGGAGCAGCATACAAGGATCCCATAACAAGTTATAAACAATTTCAAAAGTTTTCGGTTCAACATCAGGAGGCAAGTTGTTCAACATAGATCAGTTCACATTTTTGGTGTCATTTACTCATTTAATGAATTTTGTTGTTATTTTTGTATTTGTGTTCAGGAATACTGGTCAATTGTTTTGGAAAAGCTTTCGGTCCGCTTTCAACAACCTCCTAAATGTATTTTGGACACCTCAGATAAATCAAAACCTGGCGGCACATGGCTTCCTGGTTCGGTTTTGAACATTGCGGAGTGTTGTTTGCTGTCGGCTAATGAACGAGATAATGATAATGAAAAAGTTGCGATTGTGTGGCGAGATGAAAGATTTGATGATCTTGAAGTCAACAAGATGACATTAAACGAGTTGAGACGTCAAGTAATGTATGATCAACTTTCATTCTATTAGTAAACAGTTCTTTGTTAATCACTTGATTTTAGGACCTCTTTTTTTTTTTGTAAAATGTCAAGATCCTACGGCTCGGTTCCTAATTCTTGCAGCCAACTACAAATATTGTATAAATTAGCACCAAACTTTTGTTTTTTTTAGCAAAATATAACGATTTTTTACATGATCACCAGGTCATTTTGTCCGTTTTTGGAATTTCTTTTTATTTTCTGAAAGTTTTATTAAAAAATATGGAGTAAAATGCCATTCTCGTCCGTGGTTTGGCGAGTTTTGCTACTTTCGTCCAAAGGTTTGTTTTTCCGCATCTGGATCCAAAAGGTTTGAAATCTTGCCATTTTCATCCGATTCGTTAACTCCATCCATTTTTCTCCGTTAAGTTAGGGGTATATCCGTCACTTTTGTTAACTTAGAGGGCAATGCGGTCTTTTTCAGGGCTATTCGGTCTTTTTGGATTTTTTTTTTTTTTTTTTTTGGAATTACCTCTGACTTAATGGAGAAAAATGGATGGATTTAACGAGCCGGATGAATATGGCAAGATTTCAAACCTTTTGGACGAACGTCGCAAAACTAACCAAACCTCAGGGACAAAAATGGCATTTTACTTAAAAATATGTATTTGTTTAAATTACTGAAGACGACAAACTGAAAATGACAAAACTGATATACCAAACTAGCTAGTAATCTTGTAAAAAATGTTATTTTTTAACAAAATTATCGCTATTCTGGAGAATTTTTATACTTGGTTTCAAGATTAAGAGTTCTAGCATAATACTCTTCTATTTTGCTTAGATTAAGAGTTCTAGCATAATACTCTTCTATTTTGCTTAAATAGCTTTTTTTTATATTAAACTTATTTGTTAAATATACAGGTTGGTTGCAAATGCGTTAAAAGGATCGTTTACAAAGGGAGATCCAATTGCAATTGATATGCCAATGACTGTCACTGCAGTTGTTATATATTTAGCAATTATATATGCTGGATTTGTGGTTGTATCCATAGCCGATAGTTTTGCGTCAAAGGAGATTGCTACACGATTACGCGTGTCAAAAGCGAAGGCTACTTTTACTCAAGACTATATTGTTAGAGGTGGTAAAAAATTTCCTTTGTACAGGTAATAAATAATTAACTACATCTTTGATTAACTGCAATTTTCGGCGAGTTCAAAATTATAATTAAAATACTCAAGATATATATATTTTTTTGCAGCCGCGTTGTTGAGGCAACTGATCGTAGAGTTATTGTGGTTCCTGCAATTGGAGAAAATGTCGACATCCAGCTTAGAAAACAGGATATCTCGTGGGATGATTTTCTGTCTAGTGCCAAACAGCTTCCTAGGTACCGTACTAATTCTTTTTAGAGTTACGGGCTAAACATGTCATTATTAAAGTTGAGGGGCTAAAGTTGTTTATTATTAAAGTTGAGGGGCTAAAGTTGTTTGACGTAGTTAAGGGGCTAATCATGTCATTATTATAGTTGGGGGACTAAAGTTGTTTATTATTAAAGAGTTAATTACTGTTTTCGTCCTTGTGGTTTGTCAAAAATCACTATTTCAGTCCATTAGTTTAAAAATTGCGATTTCAGTCCCTGTGGTTTCACTTTCGTAACCATTTCAGTCCACCTTGTAACCATTTCAGTCCCTCGTAACCATTTCAGTCCCTGCGGTTTCACTTTCGTAACCATTTCAATCCATTATTCTGTTAACTACAGAGACTGAAATGGTTACGAGGTGGACTGGAATGGTTACAAAAGTGAAACCACAAGGACTGAAATCGCAATTTTTTAAACTAATGGACTGAAATAATGATTTTTGACAAACCACAGGGACGGAAACAGTAATTAACTAATTATTAAATTTGAGAGGCTAAAGTTGTTTTAGTTAAGGGGCTAAAATGTCATTACCAAAGTTGGGGGGCTAAACATGTCATTATTAAAGTTGAGGGGCTAAACATGTCAGTATTAAAGTTGAGGGGCCAAAGTTGGTTAATGCTAAAGTTAAGGGACCAAAGTTGGTTGATTGACAAAATAGCATATTTATAGTATATATAATTTTCCTCAAGAATATTTACTATATTATTTATGCTTTTGTTCTGTGTTGTCAGTTATGGTCTTAATTATAAAAAAATGCAGGCCTGATTATTGTGATCCAGTATATCAATCATCAGACACTGTAACAAACATACTTTTCTCTTCAGGAACAACAGGTTTAATGATTGTTATTTTCATAATCTCATTTCTGTTGATTTTATTATTTTTCTATGTTATTACTTATTAATAATATCTTGAGTTAATAGCCAAAATGGTCCCTGAGGTTTGCTTACTTTTGCCACTTTAGTCCAAAATTCAAAATTTTTAAATCTGGGTCCCTGAGGTTTGCATTTTGTTGCCATTTTAGTCCAAATTTCAAAAACTCCCTTTTTTGACTGTTGCAACCAGCCTATTTTGTCCTTTTGTGCAGGGGTATTTTGGTCATTTTTATGAGTTATTATAACAAACTCAGATCAAGAACCCAGAATACCCCTGCGCAAAAGGACAAAATAGGCTGGTTGCAACAGTAAAAAAATGAGGTTTTTGAAATTTGGACTAAAATGGCAACAAAATGCAAACCTCAGGGACCCAGATTTAAAAATTTTGGATTTTGGACTAAAGTGGCAAAAGTGAGCAAACCTCAGGGACCATTTTGGCTATTAACTCTAATATCTTTAATATTTGTTTATTTTAGGAGATCCAAAAGCTATACCATGGACTCAAATCTCTCCCATTAGAGGAGCAGCTGATGCATGGGCCCATATGGATGTTCAGCCCGAAGATGTATTCTGCTGGCCCACTAATTTGGGCTGGGTAATGGGGCCCATTCTACTGTATTCATGCTTTCTGACTGGTGGTACACTAGCTCTTTATCATGGCTCTCCACTCGGTCGTGGTTTCGGAAAATTTATTCAGGTTTCTTTTTAAAACCTTGTCACAAGTATATATAAGATTTAGAGTTAATTACTGTTTTCGTCCCTGTGGTTTGTCAAAAATCACTATTTCAGTCCATTAGTTTAAAAATTACGATTTCAGTCCCTGTGGTTTCACTTCCGTAACCATTTCAGTCCCTGTACTAACAGAATAAATGGATTGAAATGGTTACGAAAGTGAAACCACAGGGACTGAAATCGCAATTTTTAAACTAATGGACTGAAATAGTGATTTTTGACAAACCACAGGGACGAAACAGTAATTAACTCTAAGATTTAAATAAAGGGCAAATTGCATAAACAAGTAACCAACTTTGGTCACATTTCTATTTTAGCAAGGAAAAGCCATAAAAGTATAAAAACTTTGATGCATGGTAACAAACTTTCAAATATTGTGGTTTAAGCTAAACTGACCGTAGGGCTGCAAACGAACTGAACTTTCAGTGAACAGTTCATGAACCGTTCGGCAGGAAGTTCGTTTGTATAATAAATGAACGGACACGAACAAGAAATATCGTTCGTTTAGTTACATGAACAAAGGCGCGTTCGTTCAATTATGTTCGTGAACGTTCGGTAACGTGTTCGTTTGTGTTGTGTGTTCATTTCTTCGTGTGTGGGGTTTTTTTATTTTTATTTGTGTATGTTCGTTTGTACGCCCCGCTTGCGGTATGCACATATAATGTATATATGTGTGGGCGCTTGGGGGGATGGTTAATCATGCATCATGTGGTGGCGTTGATAGCTAAAAGACAAGGGATTACATGCACTAATCGGCCTTTGTCTTAATTGCTGAGTGTTATGTGCCTTATGTCCAAGGCTTGATGCAAAACTACTATCGAGCCGGGGGTCTCACTGGAAGCAACCTCTCTATTCCTACGGGGTAGAGGTAAGGTTGTCTACATCTTACCCTCCTTAGACCCTACCATAGCTTTGCTATTGGGGGATTTACTGAGTATGATGATGATGATATGTTCGTTTGTGGGTGGATCCGTTTACTGTCTGTGATGCCAATTTTATTCGAAAATTAATATATGTTCGTTTGTGTGCACGAATGTTCGTTTTTGTTCATGAACACTTGTTTGTGTTCGTTTGTGTTCATGAACGCTCGTTTGTGTTCGTTTGCGTTCATGAACGTTCGTTTGTGTTTGGTACCTAAAATTTGCGAACGAACATGAAGAAGTTCATTTCCTTAACGAACGAAAACGAACTGTAAATCTCGTTCGGTAAGTGTTCATGAACGCATGCATTTCCATAACAAACGAACTTCGTTCGGTTCGTTTGCAGCCCTACATGTAAGTAACTTTGACCATGTTGACTTTTTTAGGCGTGTGGAAATTGGTTAGTTTAGAAGATTACCTTAAAATTTTGAAACTTTGATGGTCTTTTGTTAGGTGAAAAACATGGTTACCAAACATTTGATGCAAAGTTACAAACTTTCTTCATTTAATTGACATGTTCGTAACTTTGACCATGTTGACTTTTTTGCGGCATATGGAAATCTATGAACACTTAAATGATTTCTTTAAAAAAAGTTGGTTACCAAAAACAAAAAGTTTAATCGAGAAAATCGAGTGCTTGCTTAATCGTCATTACTTTACACGAGTTGTTTACTTGTTTTACAGGATGCACGAGTTACACTTTTGGGCACCGTTCCAAGTCTAGTTAAGTTATGGAACAGTACAGGATGTATGGAAGGACTAGATTGGACAAACATAAAGTAAAACACTCGGTTCTTAACGCAAAATCGAATAAAAAAAACTTATGCTAACGATTATTAAACTTGATCTGCTACTGTTGCTAACGTTTCAGGTTATTTGCGACTACTGGTGAAGCGTCTAGTGTTGATGATGATCTTTGGCTTTCTTCAAGGGCTTATTACAAACCTGTTCTCGAATGTTGCGGTGGTACCGAGCTTGCTTCATCTTACGTTCAAGGGAACGTTTTGCAGCCGCAAGCTTTTGCTGCTTTTAGCTCTGCTTCGATGACAACCGGCATTGTAATTCTCGATGATCATGGAGTTCCTTATGTAAAATCTCTCAAATTCCAAATCGATATTCGGGTTATTCTAGATTTGTTGTGTTTGATACTTTGATTCATTTTGGTCTTTTTGTTCGTATGCAGCCGGATGATCAACCGTGTGTCGGTGAAGTGGGCTTGTTTCCTGTATACATGGGAGCAACTGACAGACTACTTAATGCGGATCATGACAAGATTTACTTTAAGGGAATGCCTGTTTACAACGGAATGGTATGATATCATGTCGTTTAGGGTTGTAAACGAACCGAACGAACACCAACAAGACCTTGTTCGTGTTTGTTTGTTAAGGAAATACTAGTATTTTGCCCGCCGCGCGTTGCGGCGGCACGCGACGGCTGGAAATATATAGTAAGACAAAACACGATTCGTAAAACGCAGTGCGTAAAAGACAATTATAAAAAAAAGTGTAAAACACAATGCCTAAGACATTTCGTAAAAGACAATGCATTGGCATTTGGAAAAGTAGGAGTTGTAGTCTAGGGGTTACAATTGCAATTTTTTTAAAGTTGGGCGGGTGTAAAAATGGAGTAATAGAGCAAGGGGTAAAAAAGGAAAGTCTAAAAAACACAGTGTAAAAGTATAGGGGTGGTGGTGAAAATATGTAAAAGATGAGGGGGTGTTGGTGGAAATATAAAAGAAGAGGGTTGGTGGCGTAACTTTATAAGAGCTAAGGGGGTGATGGTGGAAAAACAAAGTAGAGGGTTGGTGCTGGCAAAGTTTGAATCATGAGGTTGTGGTTTTGGAAATTCAAAGTAGAAGGTTTAGGGACTAAATTTGTCATATTATGAAACTTTAAAGGTACCAAAATCAAAGGGCTAAAATTGTAATATCGTTAAAGTACATGGGCTAGAAGGCAAAACCGGTGGAAAATCCACCGACTTTTTCCTTTAAGATTGTATACAATATGTGTTCGCGAACTGTTCATGAACACTTACCGAACAAGATTTTCGGTTCATGTTCGTTCGTTAAGGAAATGAACGTGTTCGTGTTCGTTTGTGTCTGTTTGTTAATTTTAGGTAACGAATGCAAACAAACGTCCATGAACACAAATGGACACAATCCAATGATCATGAACTCAAATGAAAATAAACGAACACAAATAAACGTTCACGAACATAAATATAATACACACATGATGCTTATTAAATATTTTATTTATCGGAATTTTGACGTATTTAAATAAAATATAAAAGTTAAAAACACTAATAAACTATGGAACACAAACAGACACATTACCAAACGTTTGCGAACATAAATGAACGAACGCGACCTCTGTTCATGTTCGTTCATTTACTAAGCGAATGAACAAAAACGAACTTCCTGCCAAACAGTTCACGAACTGTTCCTTGAACGTTCGGTTCGTTTGCAGCCCTAACATGTCATTTTTCAACTTAAATAATACAGATAAAAATAATTGCGCGTTGTATTTTTCCAGCAACTCAGGCGACATGGTGACATCGTTAAGAGAACGATCGGAGGCTATTATATGGTACAAGGCAGGGCCGATGATACCATGAACCTTGGTGGCATAAAGGTAAAAACAATCAGTTATCAGTTTATCACAACTCTATTAAAAAAACTATATAAAAACCGAGACGTTAAAACTTAAAACGGTTGTGTGCATGCAGACAAGCTCGATCGAAATCGAGCGAGTTTGCGAACAAGCTGACGCCAGCATAATGGAAACCGCTGCAGTCAGTTGTCAACCAGCAACCGGTGGTCCAGAACTGTTAGCCATATTCGTCGTACTAAAGGAAGGATTCAACACCGAACAAGACAAGTTGAAGATGATTTTCTCAAAGGCCATTCAAAGAAACCTTAACCCGTTGTTTAAGGTTCGCTTAATCCGCCCTCTTGTGTGTTCAAGATTTTACTACAAGAGTTTCTTATGTTTTTTTTTTTTTTTTTTTTTTTTTTTTTTTTTTTAACAAGTAAATCGATATCATTCCACACGAAAAAGGGCAATTACAAGCAATGGCAGGTAGTCGGGCAACAAGTTGTGCCGCCACCCCCTTTTGAATAGAAAAACCAATTCTACTAAATACAAAGTTTGAAACCTTTAGCGACGAAGAATTACTATTAACGACTTTTTGAACCCGATTCAAGAGTCGCACAGCGTCAGGAGCGACTCTTGAATCGGGTTCAAAAACCAATTCTTATGTGTTTCTAACTTTGTAAATGAACAGGTGAGCTTTGTTAAGATCGTTCCAGAGTTCCCTCGAACGGCTTCAAACAAGTTACTTAGAAGACTTTTGAGAGATCAACTGAAGGAAGTGCTTCACCGGCGAAGTAAAATATAACAAACATAGTAATTTTCTGTCATTGATATGTTGAATAAATGTAAGATTTTCTTGAATAAAAAGTGTGCTTTGGTAACAATTACTGTCACAGCCTCACAGGCTTATACAAACAAGCTTCTTATGAAGCTTTTTTCTATTTGTTTGACAAAACACGACCCGTTTGCCCTCATGTGCTTTTTGGAAACAAAGTGTTCGACATAATGGTAAACCGAAGGGACGTGAACCCATTACATGGTATATTTGTTCCGCACATAAAGCCGAAGTAAATTTGAAAATTTCTATCACTATATGTTAAATAAAATGTAAGATTTTCTTGAATCTATACAGTTAATGCGGTAAAATATCAGATATCGGTCAAGGACCGATATTTGAGATATAGGTTATCTCAGTGAGATATTGGTGGGATATCGGTGATTTTAATATAATGCAGAATTTATATACATAGCAATTTAACACTAATAATTCAGTGACATATCGATTATATCGGTCAAATATTGGTGATATATCAGTCAAATATCGGTCAAAATCGTCGATAATATCGGTACCGATATTTTACTACCGATTTATTACCGATATTAACTGCATAGTCTTGAATACAAGGTATACTTCGATAACAACAAGACTCGTGTATTTGTAGATGATTTCAACCCCCATTTCTCTTTTAACTTTTAAGTTTCACATAAAATACTCAACCAATCAAAATTCGGACATATAACACCCTTCAAAATCGTTACAAAAATAAATAGATTAACTCGAGACCAACTCGTTCAGCTAAAAGCAATCGACCCGAAAGGCTGAAAGTAAGCAGAACCCAGTTAGATTAAACAATTAAACCCATTGTTATTAGATAAACAAAACATAAAAGACAGTTTGCAGTTAAACAAACATGCAAATAAATAAAAAAGCGGTTTTTGGAAGCCTTTCTCTAATATCAGAGCCAGGTTTCGATCCTGGGACCTGTGGGTTATGGGCCCACCACGCTTCCGCTGCGCCACTCTGATTTTGTGTTCACTAAGTCATAAACTCTTTATCTATTCAGTATTTTGTGAGTAACGGATGAATATGTAGTAGACTTTGTTGGGTCCATTAATTTTTATTAAGTGGTCTAATAATATTTCAGTATTGTAACATGAATGAAATCATAATTCAACTTAACAACTTTAAAATCCTAACAAACTTATTAATTTTTAAAGAAAAAATTACACAAATCAGTCTTTATGTATATCAGTGTATCAAAACTTGTAACTTATACCTTTTAGTTTAAAAAACGTTGGGATCAACCTTTACTTTAATTTTTGTTGCCATAATTAATCTTTTGCACAAACTTCGTTTAATTTCTTGGTTAAATCACCGCATGTGAGGGTATTAGCGGCGGCTTATACTATTAGCGGTAACTTATATGTTGTTAATAGTTGGTTGCCCGATATTTGTTAAAGAATTGCCGCTAATAGTTGGCGACCAACTTATACTATTAACTGTTGTAGGTTTAAAAATATCTTGTCTGTTTTGACTAAGTTTAAACATTTTTTCTATCTTCTTTTAGAGTTTATTATCTTAGTGTGAAAACAATGAGTATGAAAATCCGATGATGTAGTGCAAATGATTATTATTGATCCTTAATATGCTATTCTTGTTTAATTTATTTTAATAATTTGTATAAATTTTGTCAATTTGTTAAATTTGAACAGTTATGTGTAGAGAGACACACATATAGTTTTAACTTTGGAAATATTTCTAAGAGTTAAATGTCGTTTTTAGTCCCTGTGGTTTGGGTCATTTTGTCAGTTTAGTCTAAAGGTTACATTTTTTGCCTGTTGGTTCAAAAAGGTTTCACCGTTGCCATTTTAGTCCACTGGGTTAACTTCATCCATTTTTTGTGTTAACGAGAAAGGCAATTCAGTCATTTGATATGGTCGAACTGCCCTTTTAGTTATTAGAATTGCATATAAAATGACAAAATTGATAATCATACAACAAAAAGAGAGTAACAAATAAAAATAAACTGAAAATACTTAAAGATAATAAATTAAACATATTACAATATCATAATAAACATTACGATTAAACATATGTTTTTACAAGCTTAATTGACTCTATCAAGCCATCAAGCAAGCTCAAAGCTTCATACAATACTTATAAAACTTTATAATTATTTGTTCAGTTAAATAAAAAAGGCTTTGTAACACACAAAATCATGCCTTTGCAAACTCAACAGTTGCCTTCCCATCATGTGCTTTGCTAAAGAAATGCATGACATAATCCTTGTAGAGTACATTCTTATAGATTTGTTTCTCACCACTTTCAAGCACTTCGGGTAGCGGTCCGATCACATCGCTAGGCCTCGGGTTAACAAATATCGGGACTGAAATCCTGTTACTACTTCCATTGGCAACTACGCGATGCTCAACGCTTTTGTAGTTCCCATTACTCATGATTTGTAACGCATCCCCAACGTTGATCACCAAAGATCCGCTAACCGGAGGGACATGAATCCATTTCATGGTCTCGGTGTTTCGCACGTAAAGTCCTCCTATTTCGTCTTGAAGGAGGATAGTGAGTGTGGATACGTCTGAGTGGCGCCCAACCCCGACAGTGAGCTCAGGGTTGGGACATTTTGGGTAGTAGTTTAGGTTAATCCTCTTTGACCCCATTAGCATCGACTCTTTGCTCTCGTCGATCTCTTTTACGTTCAATCCCTTCATTAGTATCGTGAGCAACTTCTTGACAACGGGTTCGGAACTCTTGACATATTCCAAAGCCTGATTTCTGCCAAAAAAAAAAAAAAAAAAAAAAAGCCTCTAATGTATTAGTTGTGACATGCATACATACCATATTTACATAGTTTTCTTTTGGGGTTTTATAGGTAGCTTGAAGAGGCATAACAAACCTATATAAAGTAGGTTTATTATTTTGGAGATAAAAACACTTAATTTTGAATACAACTCGTTTTCAATAAAATTGAAATCGGAATTTCGATTAAATAAAATTAAAAAAAACTACTTAAATGGAACTTTAAAATACTTTAAAAAATTCTGTATCTAGTATTTTTTTTTTTAATAATAAGATTGTATGTATATTTTATGTTATATACAACAATCATAATTATATACAAAAATAATTAAATAGTAGATGATAAACAAGCCTAGTTCGAGCTTGAAAAACTGCTTATCTGACGCACTTAAATTTTTATAATTAGAGCTCGAAATGAGCCACGTAAAGCCCTATCTCATGCAAGTTAAACGAGCCAAGTTTGAAACCAAATGCTTGTAAGTTAAACAAGCTAAGCTCGAGCTCGAGCTTGTAAGGTAAAGATTTTTTAATAATCTTTACCTGCACACTGGAGGCCAGAAGGAAGCAGCCTCATCATCCGAGACAAAGAAGAGGCTGAGATAATCCTTCCACTCGAGAGCTCTCTCGGCTTCAGGCGTAAAGCTTGTACCAAAACGAACATTATTAGTAACCGATCGTTCTTTCGAGTATTTACGCTTTTCTTCTGCTGGCAACCCGAAAAACTGGCGGGTTGCATCTTTAACATCCTGAAGAACATGAATAGGGACACCATGGTTCACCACTTGAAAAAAGCCCCATTTTCGCGCTGCGTCACATACTGCTTCGGCTACTTTTGGGTCATCCCAGTTGGACATATCAATAACTGGGATGGTATGATTATTTGGTTGTTCCTCGTCGTCGCTTGAATGATCAAATCGTTCGTGTGGAGGTTGAATGTATTGTTGTGGTAGTGTCTTGAGTCCTAGTTCTGCTAAGCCTTTCACTCCATGACCTTTGTTCACAACAAAATCCATAATGTTTTGTGGGGTTGAGTCTGAGTGGATCATGGAGACTGATGGAGCCATGGTTCGATCGAGTGTGTAGGAGAGTGATGTGTGTGTGTATATATATATGTATATATGGGTTTGTGTAGTTTGATTGCTATTTATAGATACTTGTTGAATGCTGCTGCCAACTTATTTTTGATGAGGTTGCTATATTCATGCCTTAATTAAGAATTGCATGGTCAATCACAAGGCAGTTGGTAAGTGAAAGAAACAATTTAATCCCTTATAATAATAATAATAACAAGTCATAAGCTCCCCGCGTTGCGGGGTGAGGGGCGTGAAACCGTGTTAAGTAGCAACCAAACCATGACTAAAACCGGGAAAACCGTAAAACAAAACACAAATTTTTAACACCAAGTAACTCACATGACATAAAACTAACAAACACCGTGCTAAATAACAACCAAGCGAAAAAGAAACTAAGGGACTAAAAGTGACCACCAAACACTGTGCTAAGTAGCAACCGAATGACGACGACCAAAAAGCGTAAAACAAAAAACTAATAAAAATACTAATCTTGTTTAACTTTTTACGGCAAAATTATAAAAACTAAAAAATAAGCTTATAAAACAAAACTAAAAAAAAAACAAAGTTAAAAAAAAAAACCAAACACAAAATCACAAAAGACAAAAGTATGTTACTATTCATAAAAAATAAGCTTATAAAACAAAACTAAAAAAAAAACAAAGTTAAAAAAAAAAACCAAACACAAAATCACAAAAGAGAAAAGTATGTTACTATTCATCAATACATGATGAATTAATATATATATATATATATATATATCAATATGTAACGCTAGAAGGTCATCACAAATTTTTTCTAAGAAATCATAATCTTAAGAGTAAAATGCCAAAATGGTACCTAAGTTTATGTCATTTTTGTTGTCATTTCCATCCAAATCACTAACTCAGTTAAAGTGTATCGTTAACTCAGAAATGAATGGGTCAAAAGCAATGTTTTAAAAACCGGTATTTTAATCGTAACTAGTTATACTCATAAATGCTTTAACCGGATTGTACCGAGCGATTCAATCGTGCTGACGAATTAACTCTATAAATCCATAAAATATAATTTCAACTCAAAAAATAATCCAAACCTATATCATTCCATAACAAAAGAAATCCATAATAAAAAAATTATCCAGACGTTCATGATAAAATACCCATCGTATAGCAATTAGCAAACACTATTACAATTAACAACATGAATAATTGAACAAAAGTCAAAAGATGGTAAACCTGATTTGAAAAACCCAATAATTTTCTATCTTTGAGTGAGTAAGAAGTTTGATCAATGTTGATTAGCGACGAACGCCCATTGGTTTTCCGGAATCATCACGGACGGCTTTAGTGGTTGCTCCCAAAACGGAATTCTCTGGATATTGCCCGTACCCCAAAGATGTGTACTCATTTTAATTCAGATCAACCAAGTTATAAGGCTACTCTGATAACACTGTATTAACAAGGTGACAAAGGGTAGGACCTGAAATAGGTCTGAATCGAAATAGGAGTGGGAGTTAATGACAAACTGAGATGTTATTTCGAAATTGAGTGGATCGAAATAGGAAGGAATGAGTTTCCTGTGTATTTCGAAATAGATGTATTCAAATTTTCGAAATAGATGTATTTAGTCCTATTGAATTGAGTGGATCGAAATAGGAAAGAATAAAGTGTGTATTTAGTCCCTTTATTTTTTTTTATAAATCATCTTTCACTTTTATAAACTTATATTCTACCATAGATCCCTTCACTAATCCGAACAATCCCAACAACCCGACCCAACCGAATGTTTTCTCGGTTCCGGGATATTATCCGACACTCGAACCAAACCAATTCTCTCAATATTCGTCAAACGCCTTTGCCGCATTCCAACACTCACCGAACCAATTCTCTCAATTATCTCAAAATCAAGCCCTTCAACAAATGATGATGCGGTGTGCTTTTAATCTCCAACCAAACCCGACGCCACCCGTTCAACCCCAACCGATCCCGACGCAACCCGTTCAACAATCCGAACCCGACAACGATGTGGAAGTTGTTCCCGAAACCCAACCGCAAAAAGAAAAAGGCAAACGAAGAAAAGGCAAGCAAGTGGTGGGTGAGCAACCGTCCAAACCAAAGGCGAAACCGTGGACGCCAGTCAAAGAAGAAGCCTTAGCTAAGGCTTCATAGGCACGTCTACACACCTGACAAAAGGTTGGTAAAACTAAATATTTTTTAAAGTTTATATTTTTTAGAATTAGTTTTTTTATTTTTTGTACCATATAATATTTTTTGTAACATATGTAATAATCAAACGGGTGACGGGTTTTGGAAGGCGGTTTTGGCGAAGTTCCTTGAGCTAATGGACCAAGGTCCGTACCGAGATATCGACTCGGTGTCATCAAAGTGGCGAAAATGAACGGGTTCGTCAATAAGTTTGCGATAAATATAATAAAATATATTCTAGTGGGCGTCGTAGCGGCATGAGCGACGAAGATGTGTTTAAAAAAGCGTTGAAGATGTACAAGGCGAACAATGGTAATACGAACTTCGCACACGTTCGCGCGTGACAAGTTTTGAAAACGCACCAAAAATGGGCGCCGATTCCCAACGAGGTGGAGATGGCGAAGCGGCAAAGGACATCAGAATCGGGTAGTTGTAGCGTCGGTGGATCGGACGCGAGGTGTCACATAAACTTAAACGATGACGCCGAATTCGATGAAAAAGAATACGCCGTACATGAAGCGGAGCGTGCACCGGGCTGGGACAAATCGAAGAAGGAGCGGGCGAATGGGAAAGAAAAGGAAAAGGTGGACCCGAAGATAGATGAGTTTATGGAACAATTTAAAACGTCCACGGACGTCTCGGCCCAAAAGGCGAAGGCGAAGGAGCGGGCCATCAAAGAAAAGACTCGTGTGGCGGAAGAAAAGTTACGCGAAAAGGTCCGATTGTCCAATGAAAAAAATCCGATTGTCCGATGAAAGATTCGGCTCAAGGAGTGGGAAATAATAACGATGGATGTCGATGATTATCCCGAGCCGAAACGTTTGATGTTGAAAAAACTACAAACCGACATCATGAAAAAGCATCAAATTATTTAAGTCTATGTTTTTTTTTTAAGTTTATGTTTTTTTATTAAGTTTATTTTTTTTAAAGTCTGTCCTTTTTTATTTTTTTATTTTATGTTTTCTTTTTTAAGTTTATGTAATGGTTTTTAATATTAATGAAAATATTTAGTTAATTTATTTGTTAAATTTTAAAAAAAAAGTAGAAGATTAAAAAAATATAAAATATAAAAGTGGTGGGGTAGGATCATCTAGGACCATTCTCCCATACCCTCTAGTTTTGTGGGATGGACCATACTTAGGAGTACTATGATGTGGCGCCTACGTGACGGATCATCCTCCAATGAAGGATGGGCACCATACCCTCTAGCCTAAGCGGCATATGCCTTTTTTTATTAAAACCATTTAAGTGAGGCTATTATTAATTACTGGATATTTAATTATTAATTTTTTTTGTGCATACAAAATGTTATTAGTTACTGAATCAGTTCATTAATTAAAATTAATTGCGCATTGGTCGCAATTAATGAACTAATTACGCATGGGTTGCAATTAATAAAGAATTTCAGATTTAATAAAAAAAATATGTTGCGCTTTAATTACCGAAGCGCATTTAATGCGCTGCACCTTAGAATTGTGCCTAGGCGCTTGAAAGCTCGCTTTTAGCAACTGTGGTATTATTAACGATTTTTGATCGAGTGTACAAATAACAAGAATAAGAGTTTATACCGATCCTTTAAGCGTGTAAGCTCTTGAATATCTGTAAATAACATCCAATGTAGCTCCAAGAGATTTTCCATTGAATTGTTGCTTAACAACTCCCGCAGCTTGATGGGATTCATAGGCAGCTTTTGCAACATATTTTGCTTCTCGTTTTTGTTGTGGATCGCTGCTGTCGAAACAGTTCAGTATGCGACGATCCTTCCTTCCAAATTCGATATTAACATGTTCCAATTTAATGGTGTTCAGCCTTGAAAATTTTACTTCTCCATGAACAACATTTAAGAATTTATTTAAACTTGATAAATTTAACAAATTCCACTTTGGTGAAACTTGTGAAGCGTGTTCACTAAAGTAGATCATATTAGATGAAATAAAAGCTTGAAAAGAATGAAGAACTCTTACATGAAGCAACTGCATTTCGCAGCAATAAAGATTTTGAAGAAGAAGAAGAACGAAAAGATGGCTGGATAGCTGATCCGATCGCCATAGATTTCATCTGTTGAATCAAAACTAGGGGTGCAAACGAGCCGAGCGGCTCGCGAGCTACTCGAGATTGGCTCGAGAAAAAGCTCGAAACGAGCCAAGCTTGAGCCTCAAAACAAAGCTCGTTTGTTTATTGAGCCCGAGCTCGAGCCTCACATGTGAAGCTCGTAAGGCTCGTCGAGCCTTGGTGTAAACGAGCCGAGTCGAGTCGAGCTTATTTAAACTTGTTTACAAGCCGACCTCGAACCTAAAAATAAGCTTATTTAGTAAACGAGCCCGAGCCCGAACTTTACTTATCGAGCTCGCAAGCCTAAAAAGTCTATTATTTATATTATTTTTATTTAATATACTAATTAATAGATAATAAACGAGCCGAGCCCGAGCCGATCTCGAGCTTTATAAAATACAAACGAGCCGAGCTCGAGCCCAATCGAGCTTGAGCCTGGCCGAGCTCGGGCTCGGCTCGTTTGCACCCCTAAGATTCAAAACACAACAATTTAACTCTATTGAACAGACAAACACTTTGAATATATATAGAGATAAAGTTTAAGATATAAAAGTCTCTTTAACGTATATTTACACTTTGAATTTGGGTTTCTTTATATCTAGACTTTTATTTATTTATTTATTTATTTATTTATTTTGAGAGGCAACGGTTTGATCGAGATGCCTTTTAGAATTGGGTTTTAGGGCTTCTTGAAAAAAAAGCTAAGTGAAGTTGGGATCAGGTTTATTTATAGAAAAAACTTCTATATTTTTTCAGGTAAAATCATCCTCCGAATTAAACTCAGGATATGTGTAGCGGGGTTATATAAATTGATGTTATATGACATGTGGCAATTGTGTAAGAAAAAAAAGTTATAGGGGGCTAGATCATACGGTGTGGGCGTGGAGGAGCGGTGTTTATGCCCTTCCACGCCGCACACACCACACCATCCCCGCGTTGTCAACGGCGTTCTTTCAAGCCCTTGAAGAATCCCCCCGGCGTTGTGTTTATTGTTCGTTGACATGGTGTGCATTGGTTGGATGTGGCACGTAGCTGTTGGACCTTAACAACATAATTTAAAAAAGAAAAAGGTTTTTTATTTTAAAAATCAATCACCCTACCTATATAGAAAACTCACCATTTTCATCTCTCTCTTCTACCCAACATTCATTTTTATGAAATCTCTCAACCTTTTTTATAAAAAATAATGCATTCACATAACCGTAACTTTGATCCGAACAACCCGTATGGTTTCGGCGAACTACCAAACACTTGCTTTGCCGCCTCAAGGGTCTCAACTGAACCAACCACGTTTTAACGATGCAGACATATTAGCATACGGTTATCTTTTTGCCAACCTACCTTTTATTATTTATATTAGTAATAATGCTATTTTTTAAAAATTAATAGATAATATGTAATTATTAAATAAAATTAATAATAAAAAATTTGTGCCACGTGTCAGATAACGCCCATCTTCCACACCCCTTCCCACCCCTCCCTTTTTCCACCATGCCACTTTTCTAACGCGCGCTGACGTGGCGTCCACATGTCGAATAACACGCATTCTCCATGCCCCTCCACACCGTGTGGTCTTATATAACTTGAGTTTGTAGCGGAGGGTTATGTAGATGTGGGTTTGTATATGTATGTATATAGCGAAAAGGTTAGTTTTATTAGTGAATTGATCAAGTATACTTTCGTAAATATTATTTGGAGTTAATTAGTGTTTTCGTCCTTATGGTTTATCAAAAATCACTATTTCAATCCATTAGTTTAAAAATTGCGATTTCAGTTCCTGTGGTTTCACTTTCATAACCATTTAAGTCCCTGTGGTTTCACTTTCGTAACCAGGTCAATCCATTACTCTGTTAAGTACAGGGACTGAAATGGTTACGAGGTGGACTGAAATGGTTACGAAAGTGAAACCACAGGGACTGAAATCGCAATTTTTAAACTAATGGACTGAAATAGTGATTTTTGACAAACTACATGGATGAAAACGATAATTAACTCTATTATTTGAAAAAAAGGTATATAAAGGTGAGTTTGAGAAAATTATTGAGTGTGTGGACTTTATATCACACATGAAAGTGAGATTATATAGAAAGGTTCAATTGCTACTAGTCAAATTAAGCAGCTATTTGTAGTGACCTGTTAAAACATATTACAGTTGTATATTGTTTGAAAAAAATGAACTCATAAATTTATCACAAGTAACTAAAAGATAGTTTGGGTTTTATAATAAAGACCTAAGTTCAATTCTCATTTGTGTTAGATTAGACAATAATGAATAGAGTCTAGCTTTTTTGCAGATGTGCAAGGTTCTATCCTGAGCCAACATGGGTTTTTGTTACACCGTGTGTTACGCCAGAGAGTGTTCAGTTCTTGTGGTGGCACAACGTCTGTCAAGTGGTAGTCGGCGGTATGGTTTCCCGGTGGAACGCTCAAGCCAAACTCTGAAACCAGTGTGGGCCCGGTTAAGATAACATAGTCTGGCTAGAGTGGGGCAACGAGACTCTATAATTTGAGGAGTGCGAAGGTCTAACACAAGAAATTCACCATTCCTAAAAAAAAAAGCTAAAAGACAGCTCTTCACGCAAATTGAAAGCTTGGACAATCATACAAATTATTTCTTGACTTTAGCGGCACAACGTCTGTCAAGTGGCAGTCGGTGGTATGGTTTTCCAGGGGAACGCCCAAGCCAAACTCTAAAGCCAACGTGAGCCGATTAAGACAACATAGTTTGGCCAGAATAGGGAACATGACTTTCCAATTTGAAAAGTGCGATAGCCTAACACAAGAAATTCGTCATTTCATTTTTAAGTTATAGTGACTCGTTGTGCATAATGCAAACTTGTGCTCCACTTTAAGTTAAACGTGTAGAAACTAATACCATTGATTAGCACAAAAATGGGATTTTGTCGTAGTTTATGAGATGATCCACAGTAAAGCTAGGATGATCCTATTGAAGCTTCGTGTGCTTAGAACATAAACCTTGAATCTCAATTTACCAAATAGTTTTTGAAAAATTCACGTTCTAATTAATAGTTTAGGAACTAAGGTAAACAATTTGCCAATCCAACAATCAAACACTAGCGTACACCATACTATAAGTAATCAATTTATTGATCGCACATGTACATGTGACAACTAAAAATGACTAAAAATTACTTGGATCCAAATGTTATGTGCTCAATTCCTTAGCTAATAATTATATGCATCAGAAGCTACTTTAAGACATACATGTAAATAGGAGTTGCATTATTTAATTATGTATAATATTTATAATGCAACTCCCATGCACATGTATGCCTTAAAGTAGCTTCTGATACATGGGCTTGGCGAAATGCCACAGTGGGCGCCACTCAATTCTTTCGATAGCATTCGGAGTAGTTATCATGAGGTGCCATGGTGGACGCCACTCGCGTTTCTTGGCTACATCAATAATCGTTTTCACTCTTTTCTTCATCGTTGATAAATGGCAAGCTTTGTTCAATGGTATTCCTGCTGGAATCGGAGACGGTGAAGGGCTGAGTACACCCGCTGATGGTACTGGTTTGGTGTAACTACAAGCGCTATTTTTGTAGAAGGCAGTTTGGGTGAGGGTGCTCGTTTCAGGATTTGGGATAAATAATCCGTTGAGTGGATTAAGCTCAAAAGAAAATAATAGGAAACAAGACTTGAGATAACTCTCGAATATTTTTCATTCATAAAAGAAGCAAATTACAAAAGGTAAATATAAATATTAATACATAATTAAATAATGCAACTCCCATGCACATGTATGCCTTAAAGTAGCTTCTGATGCGTGCAAAGGGTATGAGGTTATGCTTGAGAAACAGATAAAAAGCAATGTGAAATTTGGGGTTGGGTATAGAAAACATGATGATGAAAACACTGCTTTTGAAAAATCTGTTTCAACCAGTTAAACCTCACATGCACACTACGACATGTTAGCGAAGAAATTAACCCGAAACGTAAAACATAGAAAATAATAACTTAGTCGATCTAGGACTTGCCCATGGCGGCGAACTTTTCAAAACGGAAAAAATAGACGTGTTACGACGGGTCTGTCAAATATGAAAAAAAAATAGAGCAAAAAACGTTAGATCTCAAATGCACGCTACGACATGTTAACTCGCAAAATTTAGAACGAATTCGTCCTATATTTAATCTAAATGCAAGAGTTTGCTTTAATGGGCTCTGTAATCTCTTTTGTGCGTTGTATTATGCCATTGAAAATATGATCGTTCTGTGCCTTCCAAAGAAACCACAACGCAACAATAAAAATAAGTTTATGTATGTAGTTTTGAAATGAAACAGTGAAGTGGTTTTTTTATTTAAAAACATCGAAAAGTGTGCTGAATGAAATGCCGTTTGTTTAAGGCTGAGTGTTATCGATTAACGCCCAAGGGCGTTACCACATTCACGTCAGAGCCACGTTGGCGAAACCACCCACCTCCCTTTCACGCTCCACCTCTCAGCCCCTTCCGGCAATACTAGGCTAACGTCCGCCCACCCTTCTTGGCGCCCCTTCACGCCCCACCGATATGCCTTCACCCCTCCACCCCCAACCGACGCACTCAGGAAACATCCCTTCGCCTGCAAAAGTGATGCCACATCGGCTATGACATGGCATTTAAACGTGGATGGGCTAACACCCGCAACAACCGGCCTATGCTAGAAACACACTTGAAATATGTTGATTTTAACCAACATGTGTGCTCCCATTGGTGGAAAACTTATCATAGATAAAAGAGAAAATAGTAACCATGTTGATTAAGGCTACAGGGTGTGGAGGGGCTTGGGTTGGGGTCATTGCTTGACACGTGGTGAGTGTGAGATCCACAAACTTATGGTGAAAAATGAGGGGTGTGGTCAGGGCCGGCTCAATGTTTTTAGAGGCCTAAAGCAAACAATAAAATTCAGGCCTTTTTATCGGTTATCTTCAGGGTTGAGCAAAATTTAAAATGTACCCGATAACACCATTCTATTTGAATAACATATAAAAATGATATGGTGTTTTATATCATATATACAAACACATATATAGTTTAATATATTATTTGACTTCCGTTGTTTCATACTACATTATACATCACACAAGCATGGTTCTTTTTTAAGGTTAAAAAACTAAATTTTTAATATTCACGTATCTTGAGTTTCTCGATATTCATCTTCCCCATCTTCTCTAACCTTTCTCACAAAAAAAAAAAAAAAAGAACTAAAAATATATCTTGTATATATTTACCTATGAAAATGGATAATACTAGCTCCTTAAAATTGGGGGCCTTCCAAAATATGAGGCCTAAAGCAAATGCCTCATTTAACTTATGTTAGAGCCGGGCTTGGGTGTGGTGTGGCGTGGCTTCGCTTGGCGTGACCAGCCATATTAGACCAGCTAGCCAACTCATTCTGCCCCCACCCCACGTCAGGCTGAATACCCACGCCAAAAGGGACAACGCCATGCCAACGCAACCTGGAGTGGAGCGGCGTTGAAGGGCATCCCCGCCCCACTCCCCACAGCCTAATAGTGATACTTACCGACAAGTGCTTTTGAATCACGTGATTAGACAGGTAGTACCGTCTTCTTTGTTGTAAAGTTTACGTTGATAATAAAGAATATAATCTCTTTAATTATCATTATTTTCGTCACACACACCCAAAGTTTTCACATATACACACACTTACTGGAACTAGTGAGATTTGCTATGTGTTGAAGATGCATTTGATCGGTACATATTCGGTTTCTTACGATACCGGTACTTAGTAACGTTATTCGGTTGGAATTGGTTGGGGTCGTCATGGTAAAGAACAAAAAATAACCTTTATTGAAACATAGATAAAAATAAGTATGTCATTACGGTATGATCAATATTTACATAATTATATTATTAACATACGGAAAGGGTAAACACCATTTTTTGTAAGTTAACTAAACTGTGAGTTTGCTTTGATTACATACACGTTTGTGCTTAGATCATTTGTAGATTGTTCAGTTCTAAAAAAACTTGTAGATTGCGATTCACAAGTCGTTTTTGAATAAAATTTTTATTGAGAAATGGATAAATATAAACACGCCGCAACGACATAATCAATAATACATAGAACATCGTATTTATATACTTAAAAATTACTAGTATGTGATGCATGACTTACGAAACTTTGATATATGTAAATATTCACACACCTCTTTCCTCTATCTCTCTCTATATATACATAGATATATAGAGAGAGAGATAGAGTAAAAAGTGTGTGAATAAGAATTTAAGGATGTGGGAATAGAATGAGCCTATAATAATACATAATTCTAAGAAAAGAGAGGTTCGAGTTCTTGAAAGCGATAAGGATAACGATATCCATGAATAAGGTCATGAATAAGCTACTTGTGCATTTAAGAACATATTCCATCTTTTAAAAGGTCCAATCATGATCAAAATTCTTCTAATAATAAGTTTTGAACCAACAAGGCAACGACCATTTATTCAACCACTTGATATCGTTGATATACTTGTAAGGAACAATATTTGATACTCACTTTTGTCACTTGTGCATATGAATTGGATTCCCTTGTAAACTTAGGTATAGTTTTTTAAACACACGGATTATAACAAGTCAATCTTGATTTCTAATTTAACGTTTTTGCTTTTAACGAATAAGAACATAACATGTCATGAGTTGGAATAGCGTCAAAAGAACAAAATCACATCGAAAGACACATGATTATCACAAAATCATGGAGCAAAGTATTATCTTGTAAAAGGTCAAAATCACTTAGAATTGCAATTTCAACACGACTGTGTAAGAAACCTTAAATCACGAAAAAGGATAAAATGAGAAAAAAAAAACATCATCAAAAAATCTTACATGAAATTAAAAAAAGAAGAAGTTTAAATCACTAAAAGTTCGTATTGATGCACCATTTTCTAACCGTTTTTCCTAGAGTGAAGTCTATAGATGTAAAACGAATTTTAAAACATTATCTTCTCAAAAACAGTTGATAAAAATGATCATTTGGAAGTTTTTTTTAAATAAAGTTGTGATGCATCTTTTTTTATCGATGAACACACACTCTCAAGGGCGTAGCTTTGTGGGGGCATGAGGGGGCGGTCGACCCCCTGAATTTTTTGCTCGTTAGTGGAGAGCATGTAGTTTTCGTATAGAAATTTTTGGGTATATACGTTTTTGAGCCCTCGGTTTTATAGAAATTTAATGGTATATACGTTTTCGACCCCCCGGTCGAAAATCTCAACCAAATTAAGCTTCGCCACTGCACACTCTCTACTCTATTCATAGAATCATCACACCTACGTTACCTGCGTTTCACCGGACTTGAACTCACAACCAAATTAAGATGTATCCAATACAATTGTATAAACTTGAGGTTAACTAAAATATATAAAGTTGTACAAACTTGAGGTTAACTAATAGTGAGCTCATCTAAACAAACCTACACTAGATACAACCCAACCCAACCCTATCACTCTAACTAACCACCAACCATGAGCCAGCTAGTCAACTCACCACCAACCATGACCCCACAACCCATACCTCCAAACAAAATAGAAAAAAATATCAAGACGACAACGTTTCATCTCCCTTTTCATTTTCATCCCCATTTGCAAACACAAACCACCCTTTTAACTTACAATAATTCATCAAAAAATACCACAAAACAGCCCCAACAGTCATCAACCCACTAACCAAAAACACAATCTTTGTAGCAATAACCATAATAACCACCAAAAATGCTGAGGGCACCAAACACATCACAACCAACCCGGGCACGCCTAGCGGCACCTTATAAGGCCGTGACAACGTTGGAAACTTCCTCCTTAGCCACACGAACGACGCGAACTCCAACAACATCCCTAAACTATATATAAAATTCGCGGATGCTACAATATCCGTAAAATCCATTTGTGACACACTAAGTGTGATCAAAGTGGATATCAATATTCCCACCCATGGCGTGTCGAACCACTTAGACCGCACCCCAAAAAACCTCGGTAACACCCCTAGTTCGGACATACCAAGAACCTGATACGCGCAACTACTTAACTGCGCCTCAAACAAACCTATACCCGATAAAACCGCCCCGATTTCGATCCAGATTTTTAACCATTTCCCCGATATCATCTCCGCCGCAACCGCCATGAAACCCGATTCCCATTCGGATTGATCGACCGACACAGCACCCGTCACGGCCATCAATGGGATTATATACGCTAAACAAGTGAGTATCACCGACGAAAAAAGTGCCGCCGGGAACGTTTTTTTCGGGTTTTCGACTTCGCCCGCCATCGTACTAACCGTATCCCAAAAATTTAAATTCCAGAACAAAGTGTTGAAAAATAAATTCCAATCTTTACTAACACCCTTTTGTCCTAAACTTATCCACCTATGTGGCCGAATTTGCGGTATCGCGATAACCGACATGAGTAAAAACGGGAACAGCGAGATCACGCCTAGCATGATCGCGGCGAACCCGACAATATTCAACCCCGTGTAATTTACGAGTGATAAAAAAACAGTAGACAATAATATTGCTAGTGTTCTAGGTGCACCTGAACTAAAAACTGGAAAAAGTTTTTCTAAATAATCAATGCATAGAATTGGAAAAGCTGCAATGTTAATAACTCCTGTCAGAAACTTCCATGAGCCCATTAAGGATCCACAAAATGGGCCGAAGGCTTTGTGGGCCCAAATAACAAACCCACCGTTGCCTGGAAAGGTGGTGGAGAGTTCAGCTGTGACTAGAGCCTCTGGGATGCTCCAAATGAATGGGAAGATTAAAAAGCCCAAGATGGCTAGAAGTGGGCCGGCGGCCTGTACGGCGGGTTCTTCGCCGTACGGGCCGCCAGCGACTTCGAAGTAGATTAGGAAGATAAGGGGGATGAGGGTTAGTTTTTTGCGGGTGGTGGCGGTGGCGGGTGGTGATGGGTGTGGTGGTGAGGGTGGTTTTTCTGATAGGATTTCTAGGCCCATGATGGTGAATTGGTGATGAGGATGTTGAATGAGAAGTTTTCAAGGGGTTTGTTGTATTTAATATAAGAGAAAATGATAGAAGCAAAGTGTTAGTGGCAAGTTGGTAATAAAATATGAAAAATTGAGTGAAGTTATGATCAAGTATGAGGGATAATATGGTCTTTTTACATATACAATAAATACTTGAAAAAGAAAAAAAAATTGATAGCGTTGATATGAAACTTTTCGACTAAATTATTTTTTTTTAACGTATAATAATTTACATCGAGATAGTTGGTAAACGGGCAACAAGCTGCGCCGCTACCCCTTTTTGAATAGCAAAACTAAGCCTTTTAAAAACTACGTCTATAGATCTCGGGGTCATAACATTACTATGCATGACCCTTTGAACTCGACTAAGTAGGTCCACAGCCTCTGGCGCCAGAAAACCAAAAGTATCAAAAGCAAATGGGATAAACACGTGCTGGTTGTCAAGGCACGCTTTCTCATGCTTGATCACTTTACCCGAAGCAGCCTTTAAAGCAGCCTGACCCACTGTGAAAGCACTACTCCCTAAGCCCACAAGCGGGGAAACCCCTGTTAGATCCACACATGCGTGTTTTCCTCCTACCCATCCAAAGACCAGAATGTCGGCTGGTCGAAGGGTAGATCTCCCTTCCAACGGGTCTGTTAAGAAATTAACGGGTGCCTCTTTCTTAGCAGAAATACCAGCGCACCTGAATATGTCAAAAAGGACATCCCTAACCAAATCATGTCGGTATTTGAACCCCGGGAGCTCTCTACAATGAACTGCATGCTCACCAAAAGAATCCAAACACGCCTTATGACAAACAGGGCATACCTCATCAACCGGGAATAAAGGAATCATGAGGCGATATTTAAGGATAGTACGGTACTCCACCGGCGACATATGCTGGCCTAACCCATCTATAGGTATAGAAAGAAGAAAATCTTGTGCATGTGGTGCTCGGAGACACTCAAAAACGGCTTTTTGTCTAACGGTCAAGTCAAACTGCACTTCGATTTCGTTGACAATTTTACTAAAAAGAGCACTCGCCAATGCATGTTGGGCTTTAGGGGCGGCGGTGTCCTTATTAGTGAAACCGCTGAAGTCAAAGCTTGGAATCGTATCACGAAGACAAGCTAAAAGCACAAACATAATCAGAATCCATACTGCATATGCCACTGTCTCTTAAGATGTGGTCCTGTAGCACCCACGATTGGGCCCTTGTGTTAGGCTATTCTCCGTTGTCTCACTTTGGTCAGACTACGTTGTCTTAACCGAGCTCATGCTGGCTTCAGAGTTTGGCTTGGACGTTTCCACGGTGAAACCATACCGCCGGTTGCCATTTGATAGTCGTTGTGCCACCACAAGAGCAGAACTCTTTAGCGTAACACACGGTGGGACGAAAACCCAGGTGGGCTTGGGATTCAAACTAACAATCTCGTACAAGACGTAGCTCAAATCCTTTATTACTTTAATCCACCAAAAGTGACACAAGTAAGAATCAAATTAGGGTCTGCACTAGAGAATCCAAAACCTCCTACCACTTACTTTTATTTTATTTATTAATAAAAAATAAGATATATTGAATATATTTGAGGTATTTGTTTCATTTTTATAAATCAAACATGTTTTAAAAACGATAGTGCTTATTTTATTTGTTAAAAGTAAGTGGTTATTATTTAATATAACTTTTTTAACGGCGTTTGAAACTACCTAATATCTTGGTGAGCCTTCTTGAGATGGGATGTCAACGTCCATACTGATTTTAACCATGGGCGGCTCTTTAGGTGTACGGGGAGGACTTCCGTACAAGGCCCGTTTTTTCGAGGGGCACGGGAATTTTTTTAAAAAATTCGATATATATATATATATATATATGTGTGTGTGTGTGTGTTATTTAAAAAAAAAAGTGTACACACATAACAAATCCAATATAGAGGCACGTTATCGAAAGATTTGTACTTTTTATAATTTACCCAACTTAACAATAGGTTTATTGGGCCCAATCGAATACTATTTTTTTGTCATTTTCGTAATTATGTTGTTTATCGTTAAAGCATATGGGCCCATTTTTTGAGCTCGAACAGGATACGTGAATTCTCAGAGACGCCACTGATTTTAACGCTTCAGACTTGGCTTTATCTAAGAACACCATCAAAGAGTAAACTATCACTGTAGGAAAATGGTTTAAACTTAAGACATTATAATTCCCAAACTATTATCATTACTCTCATGCCATTAAATAATAATTACGTTATTCATTATAATTTATTTGGATGATACAGGGATAAAAAGATTAGAAAATAGACTCCCGTATTTAAAAAAAAAAGATATTGTTGATTGATGAGTATTGACTATTGACTATCGAACTATCGACATACCTATAGGAATTACTTTTGAAATAGAAAACATGTGAAAATTGACTTCTGTTTTGAATTTAGTAGCCCTCTGTCATCATCCAAATAATTGATAGTCCCCTCACTTAGGGCGAAGGGTGCACCCCCTAAGGGTGTAAGGGGTGCTCACCTAATAGGTGAGTCCCCCTTCTTACACATGGCCAATCAGATCAAGCCACGTCAACTCCCCTAATACACTCCCCTAATACCTTGTTTTGATGGCGGCACTCACCTATTAGGTGAGTTGTTTTTTTTTTTTTTTTTTTTTTTTTTTTTCTAAAAGAATGCATCTTTTATAAATTAAAAAAAGATTAGTAAAAATAAAAATTAAATAAAAGACATTTCATTAAATTAAAAAAAAAACATTCGAACTAGAAAAAAAAATACATTCAACCTAAAAAATATAAAAACAAACTACTCCTCGTCCGAATCAACTTCAAGGTGAGGCAAATCTAAACTTCCGAGATGCTCAACGAGATCGTGTTTTAGCCTCCAATGCGTGTCTTCGTCAATGAGCTCCGTATAGGCTGTCTCATCGAAGACGGGTTCGACTGGAGGATCTTGAATATGAACCGGTGCTATCGCCCTTCCGTCGTCTTTTATAATCATGTTGTGTAAAATAAGGCACGTATACACGATGGACCTTATTTTTTTCACCGTTTTCGAACGCATTGGACGATTTAGTATTCCCCACTTCGACTTTAACACACCAAACGCCCGTTCCACATCTTTTCTTGCGGCCTCGTGTTGCCTCTTGAATTTTTTTTCGTTCGGGTCGTGTGGATATGGAAAAGACTTCACAAACACGGACCAGGTAGGGTAGATCCCATCAGTAAGATAATACCCGCGTTTGTATAAATGGTTGTTCACTTGAAATGGACAATTTGGCGCCGTTCCATTTCGTTGAGCAAGAAATAACGGAGATTGTTGCAGCACGTTGATATCGTTTTGTGAACCCGCTGGCCCACAAAAAGCATGCCAAATCCACAAATCTTGAGACGCTACCGCTTCTAACATAATCGTCGGGTATTGATGATCGCCTCTCATGTATTGTCCACGCAATTCTGTGGGGCACATTCTCCAGACGAAGTGTGTACAATCCAGACTCCCTAACATACCAGGTAGGTGATGCCTATCCTCATGAGCCTGATACAATAGCGCGATGTCGTGGCTCGTTGGTCTACGTAGGAATTCACCGCCATACCTTAAATTAAATAAAAGACATTTCATTAAATTAAAAAAAAGACATTTCATTAAATTAAAAAAAAAGACATTTCATTAAATTAAAAAAAAAACATTCGAACTAGAAAAAAAAATAAATTCACCGCCATACCTTTTACAAACCGTCTCGCAGAAATATTCAAGGCACTCACGAGAGGTCCTTTCAGACATATTTAAATACTCGTCCCCCTCGTCTGGTGGGTTACCGGTTGCAAGTTGTTTAATTGCCGAAGTAACCTTTTGCAACGGTGTAAAGCTTTTCTTCATTCTCCCGTCTAAGCCTTCTTGAAACCACTCGTCATACGCTTCCACGTCACTAACAATTTTTAGGAACAACGACTTGGACATACGAAACCTGTGACGAAAAGTATCTTCACTAAATTTTGGATTTTCATCGAAATAATCGGCCATGAGTGTCTCGTGGCCCCCCACACGATCCCGACGGACATATTTTTTTTTACTAGACGATGCCGTGTCTAGTAGCTCCGCTTGTTGGATGAGATTTTGGAAGAAAACTAAGCTACTATCGCTTGACCCGGTATCGTCATCGTCGGGAAAGTCGGGTATGGGAGAAAGAAACGGGAACTTGGAATCCATTTTGTGTTTAAAAGATATAAAAGTTTTAGAGTTTTGGTGTTGGTTTGTTGTGAATGTGGTAAAAAATGGATTAAGATTGGTTAGTATATATATTGTTTTAAAAAAAAATGATTTTTTTTTTTTAAATTTCGACCGTTTGTAACGGTCAAATCTCGATCATCGTGCCATTTCTCAGCGGTAAGCCCACACCCATTTCCTTCCCCGATTCGGGACCCCGCGGGGATGGCGGCGGTGTTCCCGATCGGGGAAATGGTTCACCGACTGCCTCCCCGAATGCGCCCCGTATACCCTAATGAGGTAAGGGGAAATTCTTTTAACTCAATTATACGTTGTCATATCATTTCTTCTCTATAACTTCTCTCTTGTCAAAAAACGTACGGGGTGCACCCCTCTTAGGGGAATTGTTTTTTTATTCAAAAAAAAAATAAAAAAAAAATTTGATTGGTTGAAAATGAGGGTGGCCCCACCATTTCCTCTCTCCTTCTTCGGTGAATACTCCCCTCACACCCTCCCCGATTTACCTCCCCCTCTTGAATGGCGGCACTTTACCGCACGGCAAAATGGGCCCCCGAAGGGAGTCCCCGAGGGTGCCCCGGGTGCCCTTATGGCCTATTGGTAGGAGGTTTAGATTTTTTTAATGGAAACTTAAGTTCAATTCTCACTTGTGTCATATTCGGATGGATATAGACAATGAAAGATTTGGACTAGGCCTTGTCTAAGATTGTCAGTTGGATTCCTGAGCCCAACCGGGTTTTCGTCCCACCATGTGTTACGCCAGAGAGTTCTGCTCTTGTGGTGGCACAACGACTGTCAAGTGGTAGCCGGCGGTATGGTTTCCCGAGGGGACACCCAAAAAAGCCAAACTCTGATGGTAGCATAAGCCCGGTTAAGACAACATAGCCTAGGCAAAATAAGGCAATACAAAACTCTCCGATTTAGAGAGTGTGGTAACCTTATAGATGAAGTTAACCGTTAATTTTTTTTTTATAAGATTTCACACTACTTATTAAATTGGACATTAATTAATTATTAATATTGGATTCTAACTTATTAAATGATGTGTTGATGTGTAAGCTTTTAGCACGTTGTCCATCATTTCTTATATCATAATATAGTCTAAAGTTAGGATCTTATGTGATTTACCATATCTGCTTATTATATATTTTAGTATATATACACTTGTATAGCAATAACCTATAAAATGTGTTAAATGTTCTTGAAAGCTGGGATGCCCGTACCTACCTTATTTTTTACTATAAAATCTTGATTTGTTGAATTGGAATCCAATTTTTAATATTATGTAGTTCACAAAGTGTGTTAAGTATACGAATCTGAATTCAAGTAATAATAATAACATTTTGTTAGAGAAAATAATGAGAACTGGAATATATACAGTTCGTATTATGGTTTGGAACTGGTCGTGTAAACCGAATCAGCCGTTTAACGTTTGTTATTTGTATTTTTTTATGTTATAAAATATGAAAATGTATGTTACTAATTTAGAAACTAACACAAAATTATATTCTTATCAAATTACAAATTCCCCCATTACTAGCCAATTAAAGATATCAATAATAACAAGCATCACAAATCATTGCTTAAAACTAAAACAAACCTGAAATTCAAAACTTCGATATATATTATTGCTGAACCTTAAAAGCATCACCAGCCTGTCAATCCCAAGTCCCTAGAATTAACTTACAACATGAATAACATCATAACTTAAAAAAAAAAAACGAATAAAATAACGTCGAAACATACCATTCCTGACGCGGGTGGCCTTCCGTATTCCAAAGCTGTTAAAAAATCTTCATCAAGAGCATATCGGTCTTTTTCACTTTATGTAAAAAGACCGAATACCCTTGAAAAAGACCGAATCGCCCTTAAGTTAACAAAAAAGACGGAAATACCCTTGACTTAACGGAAAAAATGGATGGAATTAACGACCTGGATGAAAATGACAACATTTCAAACCTTTTGGATCTATATGCGAAAAAACAAACCTTTGGACGAAAGTCGTAAAAATGGCTAAAACTCAGGGACGAAAATGACGTTTTACTCAAAAAAGAATTATTGAAATTGACCCCATTGAGCTCGTGGTCAAATGAGGAGCATGCTTCAATTAAATGTCTTTCTTGACTATTTGAACCCATGTTAAGCTTGCTATAAGTAGCTTCTTTAACAGCATTAAGATCATTTCCAAATTCATTAACATCAATCCCCGTAGCTTCTTTAACTAAAAACCGGTTCAAACCAACCGGTAGAATTGGTTAAACCACCCGGTTGAAACTGCCCGATACACCCGGTTAAACCGTTTCTGAGCCGAATCCCGTACAGTATAAATACCGGATTTTATAACATTGCTAAATTGTGCATTGTTTCCCTCTTCCATGATCTTTCCAGATTAATTTCCACACCCTGCGTGCAAATCGATAATATTATCAAACTGCTTTGTAGTAAATATTAACCGAAAACAGTAGAAAAGAGAATGTAAAAAGCGGTACTTAACGACTTAGCATTTGGATATATGTTGCTTTCAACGAGGTTAGCTAAAAACTAAACATATGCTTACACCAAACTTTCAACCTAATTTGGTGTAAACAAAACATATGCTTACACCAAATATGATGCAACTTCAATGTATGCGCCAAATTTTGTTACCAACATGTTTCACATGTCCATTTATTACAAGTAAATTGTTTTATTTATAGAATTGCTCTTACACGTTGATTTAAATAATAAATTAAAATATTAAGAATTAAATATTTTCGTCTTTTCTACTAACTTAAAGGGCAATTTAGTATTTTTCACTTTATGTAATAAGACGAAAATACCCTTGCCTTAACCGAAAAAAATAGATGGAGTTAACGAGGCGGATGAAAAAGACAAGATTTCAAACATTTTGGATCCAGATGCGTAAAAACAAACCTTTAGACGAAAGTCATAAAACTGGCCAAACCTCAAGTACGAAAAATGGCATTTTACTTTCAAAATAAAATAATATCCAAACTGAACCAAGTTTATGTATATTTACTTATGAGTTAAATGCCTGGATGGTCTCTGTGGTTTGCCCTTTTTGTCACATTTAGTCACTAACTTTCTAAAATTACAGCTCTAGTCCCCAACTTTTCAATTTTCATTCTCGGATAGTCCCTGTGCCTAACATCAGTTAGTTTTCTCAGTTAAGAGGGTGTGAAATGACAAAAATACCCTTTCCTTAAAATATATGCCCGTGGACTCCATCCCCACCTCCCATGACCAAATTATGCAGATAATCAGTGACAAAAGCATGTCCATTTAGTTGTCTACATGCTTCTATGATGCACTGGTTTTTTAAAGTCCACTCTAGATTTTAATGGCAAAATACAAATTATATTAGTGGTGTAAATCTCTGGCATAACACAAACCGAACACTTCACAAGTTTGTGTTGAGTCGAACGGGTTTGTGTCAGATTCAGGTCAAACCCACGAATACCTTTAGCTAAGTAGGTTAGGTCAGGTTAATCTAGCACAATCGCAAGTTGACCTTTTTAACACGTTTATTTTATATTTATAAATAAATGTGTTTGTGTCGTGACTTAAAGCGGTTGGGTATCTTATGCCAAAATTTAAAGGCTAGTAGAGAAATTGACATTAGGTCTTGTAGTTTAAATGCAACATATTTTATACACATTTGCGTTTTTGGTTGTAAATTTGTGGTTTTAGTCTTTAGAGTAAAAAAAATGCCAAAAAAAAAGACAAATAAAGTTTTTTTTTTTTTGGGCCAAACAGGCTGTGCTCTTGTAGGCTAGTGGATATACGTGTCTGTGTTGGGTTTGTGTGTGACTCGATTTTTACATGTTTGTCACGTTCGATCTGTCAACCAACGAACACAGCCCGTTTGACACTCCTAGATTATATAACTTAACAATAACTAAACAAGTAACAAGCAACACAAAATTTACACATCAAAACAAGAACTCTGCCACCAACATACCTGAATTGTGCCAGAATCATCATCCCTCAAAGTCCCTTTGATTCTTCGCCATTTTCTAAATGCTTATAGATTTCTTGCAACTGGTTAGTAGTATGAGTTCTATCCCACTTGTAAGCAAGCATAGGGCTCAAACCCCTTGCTATACGAGTAATCTATAGGAGTAATAAGTTGCACAATGTAACATCCTTTGACTCCAATTTAGTTGTGAAAGCAAATCTATACGAGTAATTAGTTGCACAACGTGTCATACGAGCCCATGTCTCTTTTTCACCCCCTTCGTAATCTGTTTCGTAATTTCAATCATATCTTATCTCAAAATATTGTTTTGTAATTGTTACTCTATATACAAATGTGAATGGGCTCCACTATTCTCACACCCCTAAATACGGACCGTATAATTGATTGTGCACAAAAAAAATGTCAGGGAATGCTTTTTTGTCTCCATGTATATGGGCCGTATAATATTATACGACCCATATAAAATGTTACAAACCCATATAATGTTATACGACCTAATATTTTCTTCATTTATACGAGCCATATAACATTATACGACCCCTATAGATATAGAGTGTGAAATTAAGAGTTTGGGGTATGTATTTAATTAGGACCCTTTATTTTTTTTTTACTTTACATTTAGAACATTATATGTAGGTTATTTAGGAAATTACTTTTTGAGTCTCTATGTTTTAGTGGTTTTAACCATTTGAGTTCAAAATTAAAAGGTTTAGCGCTTTGACTCCCTAGCCATTTATTTTATAACGTTTTGAGTCCAATTTTGTTCATACGGTAAACTAGACTCAAAAGGTTAAAATTTGGACTCAAATGGTTAAAAAACGTATTCGGAATCACGCCATTAAACATTTTGATTTTTCACTAAAACCATTAAAATACAACAACTAATACTCTAGGTTCCTTTTTCTTATTAATTAGAGTAAACTGCAATTTTACCCCATAAGGTTAGGGGTCATTGGCATGTCTACCCCCTAAGGAAATAATTGCAATTTTACCCCCCACTGTTTGCTGTTATGTTGCAACCTTACCCCCCGGCCTCAAATTTGTTGACTAATCTGTTGACTATAACTTGAAATGACTATAATGCCCTTTCATATTACCCCATGTGTTTTGTGCACTCTTGTGATATTACCCCCTGCCACCGCCATTCACCACCACAACCACCACTGCCACCTCCAGCCACCACCTTCAACCACCACTGCCACCGCCATTCACCACCACAACCACAACCACCACTGCCATCTTCTTCCTCCCCCTCTCTCTCTCTAAAAAAACCACCACCCGCCTTCATCTTCAACAATCACCACTGCCACCTCCAGCCACCACCCTCAACCACCACTGCCACCGCCATTCACCACCACTGCCATCTTCTTCCTCCCCCCCCCCCCTCTCTCTCTAAAAAACCCACCACCCGTCTTCATCTTCAACAATCACCACTGCCACCTCCAGCCACCACCCTCAACCACCACTGCCACCGCCATTCACCACCACAACCACCACTGCCATCTAAAATTGCAATACTATGACACCCACACCCAACTGCATATATGCTGCATTATGGGGTTTTAGCCACTCCACTGCCCAAAACAGGAACGATAACCTCTGTGTAGGACTGTTGTTTTTGCCAGAATACGGACACTGTGACAGTTTGCATTTGTACTCAATACTGCTTAGAACTGCAGACCCAAAAGAGAACCTTAAAAACAATTGATGAAAACGCTGTGAACTTTGCTTATGTTTTTGTTTTTATATTATTTTCATTCTTATTTAATAGCTACATCAACTATTGCAGTTGTTGCTGGTTTTCCCATTTGCTGTTAATGATTAACATTATGGTGGGTGTAGTGGCGAAGCTTGACAATGAAGATAGGGGGGTCGAAAACGTATATACCCAAAAAATTCTATAGAACCGGGGGGTCGAAAACGTATATACCCAAAAAATTTTATACGAAAACTACATATATAACACTACTGAGCGAAAAGTTAGGGGGGTCGGGCGCCCCTCCCGGCCCCTCATAAGCTGCGCCTCTGGGTGGGTGAAGAGGAATGGTGGCTGGAGGTGGTTGTGGTGGTGAATGGCGGTGGCAGGGGGTAATATCACAAAGTGCACAAAACACAGGGGGTAATATGAAAGGGCATTATAGTCATTTCAAGTTATAGTCAACAGATTAGTCAACAAATTTGAGGCCGGGGGTAAGGTTGCGACATAACACTGAACAGTGGGGGTAAAATTGCAATTATTTCCTTAGAGGGGGTAAGAGTGCCAATAACCCCTAACCTCCGAGGGTAAAATTACAGTTTACTCTATTAATTATTATCCGCTTCATTGCTCTCAGGAACAAAACAGAAAGATGAAACCTACAGAAATCCTCATGAAATCCGGCGACAGTGAAGTAGTAGCCGGAAAGAGAGAAGCTACCAAAAACAAGCCCCAATTCCGGCCGGCTACTGATGACACCAAACCCCTTCTCCAAGATCCGGTACTCTCTTTCCCCAATTTCTTCTTTTTTTTTTTAATTTATTTATACCCACCTAATAAATTAAAACTTCTGTTCTTATATATTCTTAATATTTTTATTTATGTAGATCTTAAGATCAGACCCAATTGAGACGGAGGAAGCTGTTCTCCGATTGCCCCCTTTCCCTCCTATTAATTAGTTCATGATTTTGTATGTATGTACTCTTCTTGCAGTTACTTATGTATTAATTTGATGGTTTTATTGAGTGTTGTTAATTTCATTTAATTTCTGGGTACTTTGTTAAGAAATGCTACTGCTGATCTAGGTTATTTTACAAGGGGCAAATTGGTCATTTTGGTATGTTGGAATCATAGTTATCAAAAGCGCGCTCTTTTGGCGCCTAGCGATTCCCAGTAAAGGCGCTTATAGCGCAGCCTAAATCCTAATGATGTTTAATATTTTTCTTTATTAATTCGTAAATTTCACTTTTTCTGCGGTATTTATAGGGCTTTTTCTGTAGTATTTTTTTGCTTTCAAGTTTTAGGGGGCTGTTTGTTTACCTCTTAATGAGACTCTTAACGGTGTTCAGACCTCTTACTGGTTAAACACTTAATGGTTCAGACTGTTTATTTCACGAGCAGATGTCTCAATGGTTCAAACATTTGCTTCTGAATGGTTAAGCATTATACAGAGTCTGAATGGTTAAGACCTCTACTCTGAATTGGTCAGACATTTGCCTTATTGGTTCAACACTTAATGGTTCAGACCATAGTTATCAAAGTCGCTAGGCGCACTCAAGGCGCATATGCCTCGCCTAGGGCCTAGGCGCAAAGCGCAAAAAAAGCGCGGGCCTGAGAAAAAAAAAGCGCACTTAAATGAATATATATAATGTTACATAGTGATATTAGTTTCATTGATGCTATTAATCTCCAAATATATTTTTAAAACTGATATAATTAGATATTAAAATCATCTAACTAGCATCTAACAATTTAAAACCTTTAAGATAATTAGTGAAAAAGAAACTCTTAACTGATGTGGCTGTGTACTAACTTATATAAATATATAATATATTATAGGCCTTCATTTTGCAATCTAGTATGCCTGAAATGAAAAACCTATAACATAATTTATTTAAAATTAAACACAATTCATTTAAAAGATGATAAAACAAATATAGAAAACCTTCAGCACACTTTCTGCAACCCAACCACTGTTGACAATCCAGTCCTACTTTGTGACAAGTCACTGTTCACATATTAGGCAAAGCACAGTAGCTACTTTACCAAGACACAACTGAATAATAACTATTTAAAAAGTCTGCCTTTTTATTTTCCTGTCTACCCCGTTCCATCTCTTCTTCCTCTCACTATCTCCTTCACTAACCTGCAACTCTAGCCTCCGGCAATCTACAACATCACATAATTTATCCACCAGAGTAAATCTACTTCTTTCACCACCAGAAGTTAGCCGGAATGTGCAGAACTTTCGCCAAAATCTCGCCGGAATCTGAGAATCTCGCCGGAAATGCGCCTGAACCACTGCTTGGAGAAAAGCGCAATTGATGCGCCTCGCCTGGAAATTGCGCCTAGGCGCACATGGCGCTCGCTTTTGACAACTATGGTTCAGACCTCTTACTAGTTCAACACTTAACCATTCAGATGTTGCCAAACAGCTCCTTACTCTTTTATTACTTTAATGAACTTTTTGTTTTCGAATATTAACATGTTGGTTTTGAGTATTTTGTTATCTGAGACTTTTTAAGTGCGAGTATGAACATTTTGGTTTTGGTTTTGAGTACTTTATTGCTTTAATGAAGTTTTTATTTATTTTTTTATTTAAGTGCACGTTTTGTTTTCTCAGGCACACGCTTTAATTATAGCGAATAGCGTAGCGCTCATGTGTCGCTATATAGCTAGTAGTGACAAATAGCGGTAAACAGTGAGATTTTTGTAATTTGTTAGTGTTTATAATAAAAAAAAGGGTAATGCACGGTACCCCTGACCGCGGAGGGGATTTGGTAAAATTTACAAAAAAAAAATATTTCTAAAAATTTTCTTCTATTGTATCGATAAACATGAAATAGCGCCCGCTATTTCATCCTATCGCTACGTAGCGTATAAGTAGCTTGTCGCTATCGTCCGCTATTCGCTATCAACAACTATGGTTTAAAACATTGCTCGATAATAAGTTAGGTGTCGGGTCTTTGCTAAATTACAAATAGCAATTAGTTTCATTGATGTAGTTCTTTTTATTAAAATTTAACTGTATGAGTATCAGAATTATTTTCTGGTGTTGTGTCTAGTAGGGCATCCTCAAAGGCTCATGTTTTAAACAATGTATAACTTATATTCTAGTCATGGTTTTAAAAAACGTTTGAGGCGTGCGCCTCAGGCGCGCCTCGAGGCGAAACGGCCAAAAAAACGAGTCTGAGGCGCGCCTCATGGTGTTTTTAATGTATATGTGCCTCAGAGGGGCTGAGGCGCTAAGAAAGATGCGCCTTATGGGATTTTGATGTTTTTGACTTTTTGTGTCAATTTCAAGCATTTCATGTCGTTTTTAAGTGTGTTTTTTTATGATTTTGATGAATCTGATGATGAAATTAGTTAGTATTAATTATAAAAGTATATATAATTTTTTATAGTTTTTTATTAATACCGCCTCGGCCTTATGCCTTGAGGCTTACGCCTCGTGAGGTGAAAGGGAAAACGCCTCGAAACTCGTTTCCGATCTTTTAAACCTTTACGCCTCGTGAGGTGAAAGGGAAAACGCCTCAACCACCACAAGTGGCCTAGTGGTGGAGTGACTTGGGTTCTCCAATGGAGACCCAAGTTCAATTCCCATTAGTGCCACTTTGGTGGCCACCGACACCCGCTTTAAAGCCGGACCGAGGACACTCGAGGTCTCGGGTTCGAAACATGTTTCTTACCCCTCTTTGATGGCTATGGGTATTTGCCGCCAGGGATCCTTGTCGGGTGGTGAACTGGGAAGGGAGATCCCTTCCGCGGTCAGGGGTACCGTGCAACTACCCTTTTTTTTAGAACCCTTTCTCAATGTTTGCATGATTTCGCCTCTAGTTGAAAAAAAATGGTGTTTTGGGCCTTTGACACCCTAAACTGAGATTCAAACTGCCGCAAGACCAAACTGTAGGAAAAAAAAGTTCAGCCTTAACTAGAACGGTTAAGTATGTGAACAGGGCTTGGATCTATGGCTGAAAGAGGTGTGTAAAACTGGACTAAAAACCAACACTTAAGATCCCATTTGCTTTGTAGAATTCCTTAGGTCCCCTTTTGGTTCGCATAATTCGTGGGGTTGGTATTAATACAATTATCAGGTAAACGTGTTTGGCTGTTTAAACATAGAATTGGATTTCTTTCATGTTACTAGTGAAAGGGTACATAATAGCATAAATTGTTTATAATATGTGAAGAAAGTTTGTTTGAAAGCTCGAAATTCGGCTTGTTACATGTTATAAACTATTTAGGAGGTTGCAAGACTTTTAACCTGTTTGACCCGTTCCTCTTTATAGTTAACTTTTTTTTTTCCCAAATCATTTAGCTTGTCGTAGATAAATCCTATGCAGTTAATCTTGGTGATATATCGGTGATATATTGACCGATATTTGACCTACATATCACCGATATTTGACCGATATAACCGATATATCACCGAGATTTGACCGATATAATCGATATATTGCCGATATATCACTGAATTATTAGTATTAAATTGCTATATATATAAATTCTGCATTGTATTAAAATCATCGATATCCCACCGATATCTCACCGAGATAACCTATATCTCAAATATGGGTCCTCGACCGATATCCGATATTTTACCGCATTAACTGCATAGGATAAATCACAAACAAATCAACCAATTTATAAGTAAACAGGTCAAAATCGTGAGTTTGTAACCATTTTATATATAATTCTGTGAACTAGAAGGGCAATTCGGCCATATAAAATGACCGAATTGTCTTTCTTGTTAACAGAAATAATGGATGAAGTTAACCCAATGGACTAAAATGGTAACGGTGAAATCTTTTTGGACACACAGGCGAAAAATGAAACCTTTGGACTAAACTGGCGAAATGACCCAAAACACAGGGACTAAAATGCCATTTAACTCTTAATATAGAACAATTTGTCAATGTTTGCACGATTTCACCTCTAGTTGAAATACCATTATTGTGGTAACCTAGAGCAGTTAAGTTTGTTAAAAGGGCTTGGATCTATGACTGAAAAAGGTGCGTAAAACTGGACTAAACACCAACAAATGTGTGTATGCAAAGCCATGTAGCAAATCAATCAATTAGGTGTGTCGCTATGATTCGCGGTTCTCATGAAATATATGTTTTTTCATTTTAATCCTCCCCAATGTATAGGGTTAGGATCGTGTGAGAAGTACTAGGGTTTTGGCGGGGAAGTTAAGAAGTTAAGAGGCCGGTTTTCTCAGAAAGCATATATGTATGAATGTATCTATCTGTGGTTTTATAGTTGCAGAGATTCATTGATGAGTGGAGGTTGTTAGGTTTGAAGTGTTGGAGAAGAAGGTGGGGGTGTAAGATTTTAATTTTTAAAAAGGTTGGTTATTTATATTATCTACACAATTAGTCCTTATAAATATGAATTGACAAAAATGTCCTCATGTGCAAAGCACATGATCAGATTTAACAGAAAAAATTAACTGAGTTTGGCTTAAAGGACACAACGTGTATGATTTGAAAACATAAAGTACAAAACTCGTCAATTTGAACATAAAGGACAACACCTGAAAATGAATATAAAGATAAAGGAAAATTCTTAAATTCACTCTTTTTTTAATTTCTAATGTACATATGTGTGCTTACGTGTTTAAAACTGAAAAATAAGTATCGTACATATATGTTTGACTCAGATATAATTTGTGTTCACTCAACATTATTTGGATATAAATACAAATCCATCTTCAAAGTCGATCTAATGATGATTTTTCCAGCATAAACATGTTGCTTGCATAAGAATTCTGCTGAATAGTGAATAAGATATACCATTCAAGATAAACTAAATAGTCAAAGAACCTACACTAATGTGCCTTGTTAATAGATACATAACTCTTTCTTAACAAAACAAGTTATGTAAACAATGAGAATGGTTTTGAGAAGAAATAAAAAAGAAGAAAGAAATACAACATACCAGTACCAGTACGGATGTGCCTGTCACACCCGTTCGATAGCGGAAGCAGGTGATGTGAACTTGATTAGTTTTCATCGCATACGATATGAGTAAACAACTATAAGATTAAAAACACACGATGTTCATCCATTGACATAACTAAAAGATACACACCATAAGTCGTTTAAGGTACAAGATGACATAAGTTATAAGTTTTTACAAAAGACCAGTTCAACATAATTTTGAAACATAAGGCTTTGCTTCCTATATCCCATTGAAGATGAGATATATGGATCAAACCCTTCAAAAGGATGACATTGATAATATGATAACCCAAAAGCTTCTTGAGAACCGACTGCACCAAGATCCATTCATTTACCTGAAATACATGTAAGTTTTGAAAACATCAACAAAAGTTGGCGAGTTCATGTGTTTTGTATGTGCATCAAATAAGTCTTAAAACATTTGAGAGTTCATATATAACAATGTGGTATCTAAAGCGTCTATGAACAGATCATTAATGTTTTACAATGACATTAATATGTGTGACGACATAGGAAACACTCAACCGTAGACGATTTTCTCCAGTCCACCCGGTTGAGACAACAAAAGCACTATATGCGGCCACACAAGGAGTCAAGGACCCATGAGTGGGGCTTGCTACACCCGATAGATCTACCACTCTTGCTCCTCGGTCTTATACAAGATTAATGGCGCTTAAGAGTGACCCTATTCGCATATGATCTAACAATTCATTCCATAGCTAAACCATACCATCGAAACATTTATTTCCCCTCGAGAGTTGTAAACCGAAAACATTTAAGAGAAAAGGGGGACATGAACTCTCAATATTGTGTCTAGAGAGAGATAGTGCTAGCAATGGTGTTCCAAAACGTGAGTTAACCTACAAGGGTTCTAACTCATTAGACACTTTGGTCACTTCTAGACCTTGTACTTGTTGCTCATATTGAACGTTATTGTATTCGTTTTGTTCTTGGAACCCTTGTGTATTTTTAATAATATGTTGGCATTTGTTTGATGTATATGCTTTGATTCGAGATTGTATATTTGTTACACAAATATAACTGTATACCATTTAGAGATGTGAGTTGTATATGCCATTTACTAGCTCGTCGGCGCGAAATCGGGCAAGTTGTGAGTGTACCGTTGTAGTACCGGAAGCTTGTGTTTCGGATATCCCCAAGCTTATTTAGAGTGTAATATATTATTTACAAGTCCTACGGACATTAAAATGCTGAATTTTAGTGTCGCGGACATTTTATTTTGTTACAGTTTAGCGCCGAACAGACAAATCGTAATTATGTGCGTTTATCGGAAAGTTAAAGTGTATTAGTATTTTGTGTCCCTAATTAGGGATTTTTATTTGTATTTCAACTATAAAGTGCGTTCGTGCCATTCGTCGCTCGTTCGGACAGTTTTCGGAACTTGCTGGCATGAATAGTGTGTTCCGGTGAATAGTGTTTTCAGCATTTGCCAACATATTTGGACATAGTTTGCAGTTTTCTCGCGACGCGGTGATTGTATTGATATTATTTGACATATTTAACCATGTCCTATGATTGCTAGACTTCACATGACCTAATTACGCATAAATTAAATCGGAACGAACGAAATTAAATGTTTAATAAATTGTTAAGTTGTACGGAATTACCATTATTTTCGCCGGTTGTCACAGTGCCGCTCTTTGCAACTTTGCAATGAACACCATCACCTTCACATAAACCACATTTTTCACGCGATCAAGAAAGTGAAAAAACGCATGTCTCAAATGACGGTTGAGAACTAACGTGCCACATACTATCCAAAAGCCAGTAACAAAACCACTGCCCCCACCGATATAAAACCACCTTTGAAGCTCATCTACGTCTTCCCTGCCGCCTTCACTTTCACCAAGAGTGGGTGGTACTTCAGATTCGTCATCTCCAATACAATTTTTAGTAATGGGAGGTCCACATAGTCCTGCGTTTCCACTATATCTTGATGGTTCAAAGGACTGGAGTTGAGTGCTAGACGGAATTCTACCTGACAAGTTATTATACGACACGTCTAGATAATTTATTGAAGTCATCTGAGCCATGCTTGATGGTATCCCTCCTGAAAAATTGTTTCTTGATATATCCAAAGTTAAAAGTTTTTTCATGTCACCAATTTTCCATGGAATCTCTCCACCTAAAGCGTTCTTCGACAAGTTTAATGCAATTAGTCCATGGAGATTGGTGAGTTCGTATGGAAATTGTCCTGTTAGGTTGTTGCTTGATAGATCAATGATCCTAAGCAATCCAAGAATGCTACTGAATTCACGTACATTTCCTTGCCACTCAATCGTTGCATGGTCAAAATACGAATGAAAAATGAAATCTTGATGAGCATATCTTGGATTATACCATGGAATGGAAAAAACGTACTCAGTTCGTGTTGGAATAAGTCCTTCTTGAACCATGGTAGTAAGATTATTCATGCATGATGGGATGGTTCCGAATAGATTGTTTTTTGACAGGTCAAGAAGTTGAAGATTCACTAGTTGACACAATTGTAAAGGGATAGTTCCGAAAAAGTTGTTTGCACTTAGGCTAAGAACATACAACTTTGATAGGTTTTCTCCAATCCAAGCAGGCACATTACCGGAAAAATTGTTAACCCCCAAATTCAAGAACTTCAAATTCGTGCAGTTCTTTAGAGACAAAGGCAGTTCTCCCGTAAACTTGTTCTTATATAGATACAACACCTCGAGATTGAACAAAGATTCGATGGAAGCAGGAAGCCTTCCAAAAAAATTGTTGTGGCCTAGATTTAGCACATCTAGAGATTTAAAATTCCATAAACAATCCGGAACTTGACCAGTTAAGAAGTTATTGGAGAGATCAAGAAAGTATAAGTATCCACCAACAATTTCGCATAAAAAAGAGATTCCTCCAGAGAATTTGTTTCTGGAAAGATTTAATAACATCACAGTGGAAGAAACATTTGGTATCGGACCATAAAGGTTGTTGGAACTCAAATCTATTGCCGAAGAAAGACCATTGAAATTCGATAATAAATCTGGTACTTCCATTGTGATGTTATTGGAAGAGAGATTCAAATATGCTAATTGAGATGGCCACTTATTCCAAAAGTCTAGAGGAACCGAATCTGAAATTCCATTATTCGCAATATCAAGACGAGTAAGATTTTTGAGTTTTTGAATCCATCTAGGGAAGCGAGGCCCGAGCTTGCAAGAGCTCAAATCAATATACTCTACATAAGACATGTTTAACATATGATCTGCGGAACGATCCGAAACTCCATTCAGTGAGTTGTTTGAAAGATGTAACTTCCAAAGCTTCGACTTTCCAATGTTTTCAGAGATAGCACCGCTAAGAAAATTCGAAAAAGCCACAAAAGTTTCAAGCATAGGTAGTTCCCACAATTTATCACTTATAGCCCCATTTAAGTGATTATTAAACAGGTTTAAGAACTTTAGGGATGAATACACTTGGATCTCATCTGAAATTGGGCCGGTAAGTTGGCTTCTTATAGCTTGTAACAGTTGTAACGTATCCGATGTGCATCCAGACAAATTTCTTAGAAAATCAGGAAACTTGATAGGCGCGGAGTTGTTATTAATTCTTAATGATGTTAAACCACAAAGGTTTCCAAAATATTTTGGTATTCCATCTAACATGTTTTCAGATAGATCAAGAGTAGAGAGGTTGTTGCTAGTTAACGGAAACAACCAATGATACATGGATGAGTTGAGATTGTTGTTCGAGAGCTCAAGGGTTTGGATAGATGATGAAAAAGAGTTGTCAAATGACGAAGAATACGCAGGATACATGACTTGTGAGAGGTCACATTTATATAGTGTTAACGACGATAGTTTTTGTAGAGTTTGAAATACATCTACCCAATGATTTGCTTTAGCTATGAAAATTCCTTCCATACTAAGTGTTTGTAGATGAGAAAGATTCGCTAACCAGTCTATGTTTTCGATCACACATCTTTCGGGGCATTCAAGTGCAAACTGTTCCAAATAGGCTAAGTCACTCAAAGAAGGGCCAATCTCACCTCCAAGGCCGGACAATTCAAGTTGTGTGACATGACCTGTTGTGCCGTTGCATGTGACTCCGTTCCATTTACAGCAGTCGTCGGCTTCTTCTTCAGTTTTCCATGTAGACAAAACGCCTTTAGGGTCTTGAAGGCGAGTTTTGAGATCAAGGAGCGCACGTCTATCTTTATCGATGCATTTCTTATTGATGACAACGCCATTAGTGTCTCTTCCCATTGCTACCAATTGGTTTGTAGTTATAGTCTGAAGGTCTAGCAAGAGAAGTGAGAAAATGAAAAACACTTGAGGATGCATGATTGATCAAAATGTGTTTGGTCAGTTGTTTGTGTAGATACACATATGTATATGAACAGGCCTTGATGAAGGTTTATATGGTGCCAATGTGAAGATAAAAGATAAGAAGTGTATTGCCTTAAATGGTTGTCATATTCGTTGGTCAAATTTGTAAGAAAAAAAGTACAGTGCTCAAAAGGATTTTTTTTGAAATTTTTTTTTCTTTAAATAGTGTAAAATTAGAGTCATGTTATGAATTTACATCGAGATAGTTGGTAAACAGGCAACAAGCTGCTCCGCTACCCATTTTGAATAGCAAAACTAAGTCTTTTAAAAACTACGTCCATAGATCTCGGGGTTATAACATTACGATGCATTACTATGTAAATTATAAAAGTAATTTATTATTTTTGTTGATTTGGTAATTTATTAGTTTTTCTCTTTAGCTGAGTTAAGATTTAATTAAGGGAAATTGGCCTGTAATAATCCCACCTAGTCCTTATTGGCCATTAATAATCCCACCTCAGAATATTCCCCCCACCAGTCCCATCTTTCAACTATTTTTCCTACAATGGTCCCCCGTTAAAAAAACTTAACGGAGTTAAGTTTTTTTCCAAATTACAAACAGATTTTTAGGGCTTTTGATTAGAACGACGATACGAGTTCATTGATGTAAAACTTGCGTCGAAACGGTGCTCGAGATGATGAAAACGGGGCTTCAATTCGGGTGTTTAAATTTCCAATTAACCAAAATCAAGTCACTTGGAGCACCATTTCGAAGTAAGTTTTACATCAATGGACTCGTATCATCGTTCTGATCAAATGCCCTAAAAAATCTGTTTGAAACTTGGAAAAATGGTTAACTCCGTTAAATTTTTTAACGGGGGATCATTGTAGGAAAAATAGGTGAAAGGTGGGACTGGTGGGGGGAATATTTTGAGGTGGGATGATTATTGGCCAATAAGGTCTAGGTGAGATTATTACAGGCCAATTCCCCTTTAATTAAAAAGCACACTTCAACATTGTTAACCATTTAATGTAGTAGTGTGATATATTCGAAGTAATTATATTACTATGTAGGAATAACAATGAGTTTTTATTTGTTTATAATATTTGTAAAATATTTATTGTATTTAGTAATGGGTGCAAATATTTCAAGGTTACTAAACCCATATACCCAACTTTTTTGTATTTATATTAATTAAACCCATACACCCAATTTTTTGTGTTTATATTAATTAAACCCATGTATTTAGTGGGTTTGAAAAATATTTATTGTATTTATTTTAATTAAACCCATATACCCAATTTTTTTGCTCCGAAGTTTTATTAGTTAAAAAGAGTGCGATCCGAAAGAAACCAGGAGAAAAAAAATGAAGAATATAAATAAGACTCACAAGTCTTTTAAGTCTTTGTAAGTGTGGGGTCCTTATTAATGGTTCCAAATTTGGTGTAAGAATAAGTCTTTGGTCTTTGTAAGTGGGGTCCTCATCCATTATTGGGTCACATGGACCCGCAAGCCACTCGCCTAGAAGACTCATATGTCTTTAAGTCTTTGTCCTTTTAAGGACCCCAAGTCACTTACTATCACAAGGACCCTAAACAAAAGGGTGGACCATTGTTCACACGATACCCATGAGTCATGACGCGGAACTTATCAACCTATGGGTAAACCCAAAATTGCCGTATCATAGGGTATGTGGCAGAGATGGCGGTGTGGACAAACGGCGATGGGCGGGGAGGGTAAGTAAGGCTGTTTTTTTTATTACATCAAACAAACAAAAGAAGTCATTATAAGACGGGGTGGGTAAGTAAGGACGTTTTTTATTGCATCAAACAAACAAAAGAAGTCGTTGAAAAATCAAACAGACTTGCTTGACATGACCCATATATTGGAATTTGACTTTTAAAATCTAGCTAGTTATTTACACCATATTGAAGAGTTACTCTCTTTCTCCTTTATTTTTTGAACGGCTAAAATTACACCACACCAGTCTTTTGTCGAATCTAAACCAACAACCATTTAGTTGGGAACACACCACTTTAACATGAGTTCAATCTTGGGCAAGAGTGAATAATGTAGAATTATTGCTACTAACAGAGTAGAAGCAAACATTGCTATTAAAAAATAGAGTTAAATGCCATTTTAGTTCCTGTAGTTTGAGCCATTTTGCCAGTTTAGTCCAAAGGTTTCATTTTTAACCTGTGGGTCCAAAAAGGTTTCACAGTTGCCATTTTAGTCCACCGGGTTAACTTCATTCATTTTTCTGTTAACGAGAAGGCCAAGTCGGTCATTTTATATGGCTGAATTGCCCTTTTAGTTAATAGAATTACATACAAAATGACCAAATTGGCCTTCTCGTTAACAGAAAAAATGAATGAAGTTAACCAAGTAGACTAAAGTGGCAACTGTGAAACCTTTTTGGACCCACAGGTTAAAAATGAAACCTTTGGACTAAACTGGCAAAATCACACAAACCACAGGGACTAAAATGGTATTTAACTCTTGAAAAAAAATCTTCAATTTTTTTTTTTTTATACAAAGGACATGTCAAAATAATAAACCTTTTTTATAGTGGAATCAATCCATTGATTAATATGAACATTTGTTGTTAACTACGAGTTAATATCACCATATAGATGATGGATTGAGAGGAGCTCATAAATAGCATATATATTGTGGACCATTTACAAGTCTTCTTGTTCTATTTTTTTGGAATGGTTAATTTCATCAGGCTTGCAACACGTTAGGCCAACCAAACACAAACGACAAGGACTTCTTGTTCTATTCACACTATATGTTTCATATTTCCTTCTTTATACGTTATCTTCATTAACCACTTGCCATGAAATTTCAGTGTTAGTCTACCAAAGACTTTGGGAGTTATCAAACATCTAGTTTGAGCCTTTTAGCCATTGGGGTATGAAGGTGGTGGATTGGATCATGAATTGATACTTGTCACGCAGGACATGGTTCTCGTGGTACACCACCCCTATTTCTCAAACCATAGTGGTTTGCGCGGTTTAGTTCATGGCAACCATGACCCTTTTCAGGGGATTTTGATTGGGGTGGGTGGGTTTGGGTGGGTGGGGGGGGGGGATAGTGGGGGCCATGGTCCATATCATATAGGCTAATGGATTAGGTCAGTGGATGGGGGTAGAGTGACATGACGCTGACGTGGAGGGTGGTGGTGATCATTTGGGTCATGAACCATACCACAAAGTCTACTTTAATTTGATGTTTAATCTTGATTTTTATCTTGCACGTGTATAAGAATACATGTCCATGCTCATAAGCAGGGGCGGACCTACCAATACTCGTGGATGGGCGGTCGCACCCCTTGAAAAAAAAAAATTAGTGTTAATTTTTCGGTAAAATCTTGACCGCACCCCTTGGAATTTTTCACCTGCACCCCTTGGAAATTTCAATCGCCCCCCTTAGACAAAAAAAAACCTATTTTTAATTTATAAAAAAATTGTAATAAATACTGTTTTTTTTTATAAAAATATAACCTAAACACTGAGTTAATATCATGTATGATAGTCAATGAAGTTCAGTTTCATATATACATAATAATATTAAGAACATCTTCCACCAGGATGTCCCTTGGCGCCCTTACGATGATGTGGAAAATAGACTGGTATGGAGGATGTGACGAGAAGAGAGGAAGGGTGAAATTCGTGAGGAATAGCTGGTTGGCGGAGAATGTAACCAATGCTTTATGATTTTTCTCTTTAGACTACTTACGAACTCAATTATAAAAACACACTCAACAAACGGTCATGACAAACAAAAGAGGGAGGGAGACCACCGGTGTGCCTCTCTCTCTCTCTCATCACCTCTTTTGTTTGTCATGACCGTTTGTTGAGTAGTGTGTTTTTATAATTGAGTTTGTAAGTAGTCTAAAGAGAAAAATCATAAAGCATTGGTTTATTCTAGTCGATTATAACGTGATAGTGTGTTAATATATGTGATACGAAAATTACTTCAATGATCCAAATTTTCCGTTCAAAAAAAAATTAACTAGTTAATGGCCCTTAGTTTGTGACTAAATATGGCACATAGTTTTGAAAAGTATGGTCATATATCCAAGCATAAAAATATTACAATAGTTGTCCACTTGATGTTTTTTTTAAAAGGTTGTGTAACCGTGTTGAAAACTTTTTTATTGTAGATGTGAAATTCCTTTTGTCCACTGCATTTTTCTTCTTCCAAATTTGACCAATGAATATGAACAATCCAAGATCATCCACTTCATTTCTTCATCTTCACAATTGACACCATATAAACCTTCATTGGGCCAGGAATGTTCAAATATGACCACCAAGATTTGCATTTACACCATGCATTCTCAAACACCTTTTATTTTCACACTTCTCTTGCTAGGCCTTCAAACTATAACTACATACCACTTGGTCGCAGCGGGAGCAAACGGTAACGCTGTCGTTGTCACATGCATTGATAAGGAGAGACATGCTCTTCTTGATTTCAAAGCTCGTGTTCAAGACCCCGATGGTGTTTTGTCTACATGGACGGATGAAGAAGATGATGATTGTTGTAAGTGGAGCGGCGTCACATGCAACGACACAACAGGTCATGTCACACGACTTCAGTTGTCCTACAATTTTGGCACTACTAATCTTGGAGGTGAGATTAGTCCTTCGTTGCTTAACTTAACATACTTGAATTATCTTGACCTTTCCGGCAATTTTTTAAATGGAACCATCCCCAAGTTCATTGGTTTCATGACTCAGTTAAGGTACCTTAACCTTGGTTCTAATAACTTTAGTGGAACCATCCCCAACTCCATTGGTTCCTTGGCTCAACTTAGGGATCTTAACCTTGCCTATAACTCTTTTTATGGAACCATTCCTCCGGAAATTGGAAACCTGACCAACTTGGAACGTTTTCAACTTGGATGCCCCGAAAGATGTGTGATCGAAAACATAGACTGGTTGGCGAATCTTTCTCATTTACGAACACTTCGTATGGAAGGAATTTTCATAGCTAAAGCAAATCATTGGGTAGATGTAATTCGAACTCTACAAAAACTATCCTCATTAACACTATATAAATGTGACCTCTCACAAGTCATGTATCCTTCGTATTCATCGTCATATGACAACTCTTCTTCATCATCTATCGTTACCCTTGAGCTCTCGAACAACAATCTCAACTCATCCATGTATCATTGGTTGTTTCCGTTAACTAGCAACAACCTCTCTAGTCTCGATCTATCTGAAAACATGTTGGATGAAATACCAAAATATCTTGGAAACCTTTGTCGGTTAACATATTTTAAATTCTATGACAACTCTGCATCCATCAAATTTCCTGATTTTTTAAGAAACTTGTCCGGATGTACATCAGATACTTTACAATATTTGTTTGCTCCAAGCAGCCAACTTACAGGGTCATTTTCAGACGAGATCGAAACGTTTTCATCCTTACTATATTTGTACCTATATGATAATCACTTAAGTGGGGCTATAAGTGAGAAATTGTGGGAACTACCTATGCTTGAAAATTTTGAGGTTTTTTCTAATTCTCTCAGCGGTGCCATCTCTGAAAACATTGGAAAGTCAAAGCTTTTGAAGTTAAATCTTTCAAACAACTCACTGGAGGGAGTTTCAGATCGTTTCGCAGATCATATGCTCAACATGTCGTATGTAGAGTATATTGATTTGAGCTCTTGCAAGCTCGGGCCTCACTTCCCCAAATGGATTCAAAAACTCAAAAATCTTACTCGTCTTGATATTGCCGACACTGGAATTTCAGATACAGTTCCCCTGGAGTTTTGGGACGCATGGCCATCTCAATTAAGATATTTGAATCTTTCTTCCAACAACATCACCGCGAAGGTACCAGATTTATTATCAAATTTTGATAATCGTTCTATAATAGATTTGAGTTCCAACAACCTTTATGGCCCGATACCAAATGTTTCTTCCGCTTTGACATTGTTAAATCTTTCTGGAAACAAATTCTCCGGAGGAATCTCCTTTTTATGCCAAATTGTGGATGGGTTCTTAGAATTTCTTGATCTCTCCAATAACGTCTTAACCGAACAGGTTCCAGATTGTTTATGGAATTTCAGAGAACTAAGGGTTCTAAATCTAGGCCACAACAATTTGTTTGGAAGGCTTCCTGCTTCTGTTGAATCTATGATCAAACTCGAAGTGTTGTATTTATATAAGAACGAGTTTTCGGGAGAGTTACCTTTGTCTTTAAAGAATTGCACGAATTTAAACTTTTTGAATTTGGGGGCGAACAACTTTTCTGGTAATGTACCTATTTGGATCGGGGAAAACCTATCAGGTTTGTATGTTCTTAGTCTAGGATCAAACAACTTCTTTGGAACCATCCCTTCACAATTGTGTCAACTAGTGAATCTTCAACTTCTAGATTTGTCACAAAACAATCTCTTTGGAACCATCCCATCATGCTTGAATAATCTCACAACCATGGTTCAACAAGGACTTGTTCCGACACAAACTGTATATCAGTTTGCAATTCCATGGTATGGTTCGAGAACTGCTCGGCCAGATATCATTTATGATGAGTACATTGACCGTGCGACCATCGAGTGGCAAGGAAACGCACGTGAATTCAGTACCATTCTTGGATTGCTAAGGATCATTGATCTATCAAACAACAACCTAACAGGACCCTTTCCATCTGAACTCACAAATCTCCATGGACTGATTGCGTTAAACTTATCGAAGAATTCTTTGGGTGGCGATATTCCAAGGAATATTGGTGATATGAAAAGACTTCTAACTTTGGATATATCAAGTAACAAGTTTTCAGGAGGGATACCATCAAGCATGGCTCAGATGACTTCATTAAATTATCTAGACGTGTCGTATAATAACTTGTCAGGTAGAATTCCGTCTAGCACTCAACTCCAGTCCTTTGAACCGTCAAGATATAATGGAAACGCAGGACTATGTGGACCTCCCATTACTAAAAATTGTATTGGAGATGAAGAATCCGAAGTACCACCCATTGTTGGTGAAACTGAAGGTGGCGAGGAAGACATGGATGAACTTCAAAAATGGTTTTATATTGGCGGAGGCATTGGTTTTGCTACTAGCTTTTGGATAGCATGTGGCGCGTTAGTTCTCAACCGTCGTCTAAGATATGCCTTTTTCCACTTTCTTGATCGCTTGAAAGATTATGTTTATGTGAAGGCGATGGTGTTCATTTCAAAATTGCAAAGGGCTGCACATTCATAGTGGTTTGTTGTGTTTCATTCATCTTTTTTATTTCTTTTTATAACAAATCTCATTATTCGCACAATTCACCTCTTTTGTTAAGAAAGAGTTTTGTATCAGGATATCCTGGACTTAAATTCACTAGCATCAGTTTCTTATAGCATATAATAAACCATAGTGATTCTAGTAAAAAACTGACTCAAACCGGAGTTATTAGCTACAATTTTTTTTTATTTGTAGGTGGTTTAGGATATTTACAAGCGTTCATAGGACACCTTTTAAACATGTTTGGTTTCTAGGGAGTCTTTTTGTAGAGGTAGTGAACCCACTAAATCTGCTTACCCAAATTAGGGAAATATGAACTTCCCCCCTTTTCCAATAACTCATCCAATATATAATTTGAGTATTCTATAATAATTTGTAATTGTTGTGAAACAACGACCTACTAGCCTAATAGCAAACAATAAGAGAAAGAGATATAGGGAGGAAACATTGATAGATATCTATAATACAAGAGACACAATGTAGTATATATATAGGAGAAGAAAACATGGAGAAAAAGTCAGTCTATTTTAGGAGTTGATAACCATAATAATATAATAATATATTTATAACATTCCCCCTTGGTTATCAACTTAATACGCTTTGAGATGTTGCCTCGTTAAAACCTTGCTAGGAAAACCCAGTGGGACAAAACCTCAACTAAGGGAAAAGAGTGCAGCGCGTATTTTCTTCTCATGATACTTCTGGATCATGTGTGTTGTCTCATTAAAAACCTTACTAAGAAAACCCAAATGGGACAAAACTTAGTGAGGCAAAATTAGAATTTTTAGCTGAGAGCAAAAGCCTAAATTTATTTTTAAATGGCGGTAAAAACATAATTTTGAACTGATGGCAAAATCGTATTTTTAAGGGAAAAAACTAATGGCAAAACTGTAAATTGAAACAGGGCAAAATCGTAGTTTTGAACCAGGGGCAAAATTGAAATATTTAGCTGAGAGCAAAAGCGTAAGTTTATTTTTAACTGGGGGCAAATACGTAATTTTTAACTGATGGCAAAATCGTAATTTTAAAGTGAGATAAAATCGTAAATTTATTGGGCCAATAAGGGAGTGCCAGGCAGGTGCCTGACACTATTCCCTTTGCCGCCCCTTCCCTCCAATCAATGGGAATATCTATTCCCGCCGACACTTACTATTGTTGTAGTTAGAAATTATTCAAGCCATATTGTCTTTTTTTTTTGAACGACGACTTTCTTATGTTTGGCTACCGCACTCTTCAAATTGGAGTGCCCTGTTGCCCTACTCCAGTCAGACTATGTTGTCTTAATTACCGAGCTCACGTTGGCTTCAGAGCTTGGCTTGGGCGTTCCCCGGGATACCATAGCGCTGGCTGTCACTTGACAGTCGTTGTGCATAACTCTTCTGCATAACACATGGTGAAACGAAAACCCGAGTTGGCTCAGGATTTTTATACACTTCCGAAACATTTTTATATGTGTTAGTTATTATTCAATTTCAGTTATGATTAATCTATGTGTCACTATTATATTCAAAATCTTAAATAAGATCAATTTTGACCATTTTTATCAAATTTCTTCCACATGAATTCACCATCTTTTTGCTCTATACTCAAATTGAACATACATAGTAAGCTTTATAAGTCCTAATTTTGGTGTAGAGTTAAATGTCATTTTAGTCCCTATAGTTTGAGTTATTTTTGCCAATTTAGCCCAAAGGTTTGAAAAGTTGTCATTTTAGTCTAAATAGTCTCAAACGTTGCCATTTTAGTCCACTGGGTTAACTTGATCTATTTTTTATGTTAACGAGAAGGGCAATTTGGTAATTTTCTATGTATTTCTATTAACTAGAAGGGCAATTCGGCCATATAAAATGACTGAATTGCCCTTCTTGTTAACAGAAAAATGGATCAAGTTAACCCAGTGGACTAAAATGACAACGTTTGAAACTATTTGGACTAAAATGGCAACGCTTCAAACCTTTGGACTAAACTGGAAAATTGGCCAAACCAAGGGGACTAAAATCGCATTTACCTCTTAAGAATAAGTTAGAAAAAATGGTTGAACTTTGCTCCAACTCTAAACCTAGTAACTTAACCTCACAAATTAAACCCTTAGTTTTTATCACATTCAAGACAACATTTGGGGGGGGGGGGGGGGGGGTAATGCCTAAAGCACCTTACAAGTCCAAGTGGAAACCAAAAGGTTCAAAACCTCTAGCAGAATATAGAACGAGTCATGATGAGTTCCTTTTTTTAACAACCTCCAAAAGTGAAGCCGATGATGGCATACCTACTTACCACAACCACTACACACTAACCCTTTATGACCCAATTTAACACGAGAAGTCCCCAAAGTGGTCAACGGTGGTTAGTCGCAAAGTTAGAACCGAGCTAGTTACCAAAGGGCAAGTGAGACTTTATAGGTTAGTTAGGGCTTTATTTTGGTTAATGAAACAATAAATTGGTGTTTTTAAAGAGTGCTTGGTGAACTTGTTCAAATTGATTGTTAACGGGCCCAACTAAAAGAATGTGGACCAAGAGCGCCTAACCCATCGATCGAACCATTTATAATGATTGGTTTTGGGCTCGACGAGTTATTTATACTTATTGATATATTATATACTGAGAAAAGTACATGAATGGTACCTGTGTTTTACCAAAATTCGAATTTGGTCCCTAAGTTTCCAAAAATACACAAATGGTCATGTGGTTTGCACTTTATAACGCATTTAGTCCCCAACAAACAGATCAAAAGGAACCATTCGTGTACAAAGTGCAAACCACAAGGACCATCTGTGTACTTTTTGAAAGTTAGAGACCAAATCGTTGTTAACCGCATGGACCATCGGTATGCTTTATTAAGGACACAAACTACCACCTCTCCCGCAACTTTAGCGCCACATGGTACGGTCGTCTTAACTTTTGAAACTTCATCCGGAATAATATATTACAATTTACATGTTGCACATTGCTACAAAGAGTAACATGTTTGTGTCGTGACTTGAGTATTAAGGAGATGACAATCACTTCAAATGGTCTTGGTGACGATGTAACATTGTTTTCCTCTTCTTGGGCCAGAGTAGGAGTAACAGGTTTGTGTCGCGACTTGAGTATTAAGGAGATGACACAATCAGTTCAGATGGTCTTGGTGACGATCTAATATTGTGTAGAGTGTATAGAGAACATAGAGATATCTCTTATCGTAATTTTTTAAACTGATTTAATCAATATTAAATAGTTATTTTAATTTATTTTATTTTCCTTTCAAGATAAAATTCTAATTAATACACAAAACACGTTTACATTTACTTTCTTAACTATGCAAAAATTAAATCATAAATTAATTTTTTAATATATATTAAAATACAATACAGCCATACAGGATTAACTAATTATCCCGTTATTGTCGTTAACTTGCTAAAAGTTTGTTTAACATTGACCATATCACTAGCAAATTAAACAGATCAAATACTTCATCAAACTTAAAAAAAAAACATACAAAACAAAAAATTAATGCTTAATCATTAAAAATATTCTATTAGATAAACCAAATCAATCATATAAACAAAAATTTACAAATAAAATATAGAAAATAATCCAAACTAATTCTCTTCACAAACTTCAACTTCATCACGATTCTTGAAACTAAACAACTTCTTTGATCTACAAAACTTCATCAAAAAATACCATAAAACGCCAACAACCGTCAACACACCACTAACCAGATACACAATCGGCGTAGCGATAACCATAATCAACACCAAAAAAGCCGAAGGTATCAAACACATAATCCCTAAAAGCACCACGTTACCAGGCACTTTAAACGGCCGTTTTAACGTTGGAAACTTCCTCCTAAGCCACAAAAAAGACGCAAACTCCAACAACATTCCTAAACTGTATAAAAAATTAGCGGATGATATAACGTCCGTAAAATGCATGAACGAAAAACTTATGGCAATCAAAGTAGACACTAATATTCCAACCCAAGGCGTGTCGAACCACTTCGACCGAAGCTCGAAAAACTTTGGTAAAAACCCGAAATCCGCCATACCAAGTGTTTGATACGCGCAACTACTTAATAGTGCTTCGAATAAGCCGATGGCGGATAAGACAGCTCCGATTTCGATCCAAATTTTTAGCCACTTGCCCGCGATTATTTCGGCTGCGACTGCCATGAACCCGGACTCCCATTCGGTTTGGTTGAGTGGAACCGCGCCGGTGACTGCGACGAGAGGGATAATGTAGGATACGGACGTTAAGATCACCGCGTAAAAAAGCGCTAATGGGAAAGTCCTTTTTGGCTTTTCGACTTCACCAGCCATTGTGCTCACGGAGTCCCAAAAGTTTAGGTTCCAGAAAAGGGTGTTGTAGAATAAATTCCAGTCTTTTTTAACACCCTTTTGGCCTAAACTCAGCCATCTGTGTGGCTGAATTTTAGGGACAGCAATAGCTGACATGACACCAAAAGGGAGGAGAGAGACTACGCCCAGAGTAATTGCGGCGTAGCCTACTATATTCAACCCTGTAAAGTTGATAAAAGATAGTACAACGTTGGCGACTAATATCGCCGACGTTCTAGGTAATCCCGATTTAAAAATCGGGAAAAGTTTCTCTATATAATCTATGCATAGAATTGGGAATGCAGCCAGATTGATAACCCCCGTGAGAAATTTCCATGTGCCCATTAACGACCCGAAGAACGGGCCGAACGCCTTATCGGCCCATATGATGTACCCGCCGTTGCCCGGGAAGGTAGTGGAGAGTTCCGCGGTGACGAGAGCCTCGGGTACACTCCATATAAAAGGAAATATTAGGAACCCGAGAATGGCGAAAAGTGGCCCGGCTGCCTTGACCGCGGGCTCTTCTCCGTATGGACCACCCGCGACTTCGAAGTATATGAGGAATATGAGTGGGAGGAGGGTGAGTTTCTTGCTTGTTTTTGCTTTGGTGGTTGTTGATGGGTTGGTCACCGGAAGGATGGCGGTAGCCGCGGCGGCAGAAGGTGGCTCGGATGTCATTGGTACGGTTGAGAATGAGTTGTGATTGTGGTATGTAAAGTGTAAAGAGTAAAGAGTATTTGTTTGAGGTTTATGGTAGATATAGAAGTTATAGAACGAGTTTGAAGCCAATTGTTATGCCTCACGGAAATTTCTCATTGTTGAATCGATTTAAAAATATATTAATAATATGTTATGTATAATAATATAAGTTGAGTTATCTACATTATAAGTTGAGTTATAATAGTATAAGTTGAGTTATCTACATTATAAGTTGAGTTATCTACTTTATAAATCTATATATTAATCTTTAAATATCTTAAAGAATATAAGTTTAATAGATTTATCTATCAAAATTTCTCATTGTTGAATGGATTTTAAATATATGAATATTATTAAGATGACTTATCTACAAGAGTATAAGTTGAGTTATCTATTTATAAATTTGTATTAATTTTTAAATATCTTTAAGAATAAAATTTAATTGAATTTATTTATTAATTATTTTCATCATAACTAACATACATCACTTGTGATTAAAATTTAAAAAGCTACGTACGGATTCATGCAATAGACAAATGGGTTGTATGCTTGAATTATATAGAAAGTTGGGCCAATAGTTAAATGGTGGGATGCAATTGAAAGACATTGTTTTGGGCCGTTGGGATTTAGTTGAAAACCAGGCCCGTAAAGAAAGTTATTTTGGGTGAGCCCGGTGTGCATCGGATTGGCCCGAACCCGACCTGGATACTGCTGAAAAAAAATTTAACCGAAGACTTGACCGATAAAGGGGGAATAAAGAAGTTAAAAGAGTCGTTCGGTAAGACGCAAAGTATACTGTGGAGCGTCATCGATGAGGAGACGTTAACACGCTTGTTTTGTACTATTTTGGAGGATAAAAAAAAGTTACTTTTTTATTTATTTATACATCGTAAACACATGTTGGAAATGCGCGTTACGGATAAATTTCACATGTAATGCCACGTGAACCATACAAACAACACCATTTGATTAATACAAAGTTTAGAGACATGAATAAGAAGATATCAATCTTCAACGATTATTACAATAACGCCTACATCAATTTGCTTGGTGGGTCAAGTGACAACAGAGCTTACAAGATCACTAATGCAAGATACACGAAGTGCCACACATGTTGGAAATAAGGTTACTACATTGTAACTATAGTAATTACACCCCAACTACTACACATTTTCATGAAAAGTTGTAACGTTTCACTATGATCATTATGATGGTTTGGCCTATATAAAAGGAAAAAAAATATTTTGTCTTATCTGATTATTGATTTTGTGTACAACAAATACTTTAATCTGAAAGTGAAATTGCACGCTTAATAAAGATACCAGTGATTTAAATACGAAATCCAAAACCTGTATATTTCTACATTTTGTAAACAATAAAACTTTGATATGATCATACGGTTTTCCACAACATCCCTTCTTCCCCGTCTTGATTCTTAAACTTTTCAAGGAATTAAGGAATCGATTGGTAGATTTCCCCCATCGATAACTTTTTTTTAACTTTTCCAATAAACATGCATACGAGCACCTCCTCGCTTGTTGTCGAAGAAAACATTTTCATTTTACTAGTCACCTAACTCGTGTGTGTGTGTGGGTATTATATTTCGTTGTGATCCATATAGACCCAATATGGTCCAATAAAACATATATGACCACTATTGCCCGTTGTGGAGAAGAAGAGATGAGAGAGTAGCTAACTGAAAACCGAATTTAATTAATTTGATAGAGAATACATGTTTATTTAAGTTTTATTCTATAAATCGGAATTGACTATCACAATATATCGAGTTGTTATTTCCATGAAATAAAACTTGTTATGTGAAACCAACATTGTTGGTACCAAAAGCATCTTTGGCAACAAGAAGCATGTGAAAGATTGTGTAAAAAGGGTATAATGCCCAAGTTCTACAAAGCTATATATCTTTGGCAACAAGAAGCATGTAACAAGGTTGCTTTGTAACACTTGTTTACTCATTAATGATAACGAAAGAAATATCATTGTCTGTTTCAACATTTTATTGTTTTGGATTATGATGTTGAGACGGTAAATCGTTTTTATTGGTTTGGATGATGTTAAGGTGGTAAGTCGGCAATGGCATTTCTTCTTGGTATTATATGATAGTGAATGTGACCAATGGAAAATGACCTATTTATGGTGAATGTGACTAATGGAAAATAACCTTTTTTATCATTTATAGTTTTTTTAAAAACTGGAAGAAAAAATATTGCGTTTGCCGGGAGTCGAACCCGGGTCTATTGCTTGGAAGGCAATTATCCTAACCGTTGGACTACAAACGCTAGTTTGTCAGTTGTTTTTTAAAATTTTATATAATAATGTTTTGGTTTTTGTTTGTTTTAACTTCTTTTAAGATTGTACAATTGGGAAATATTAATTACTTCCTTTAAGATAATACAGTTGAGAAAATTTACATAATATAATTTACCAACAAAATGGTGCTTTGAAGCGTTGTACTCCATGTTTGAAGGGTTTTTAAAATTTTTTTTTGATATTTCATTTTAAACTCAAACTACTTGATTTTGTAGCTTTAACCCAAAAGTTTTTAGTTTTTTTTCAATTTAACCTAACAACTTTTTTTACTTTCAACTTTGATCCACTATATTTTTCATATTTTGCAATTTTTTTTGTTTTACGTTTAGTTCTAAATTTTACGAGTTAACACAACATAATGTGTGTGTGGTTCAACGATTTTAAGTTTTGTTATACACTTCGTTCTAAATTTTGCGAGTTAACATGGCGCAACGTACGTGTGTGGTTCAGTGTATTTACGTCGTCTATTTTTTCCGTTTAACAAGTTTGTCACAATGCAGTCCTAAATCGAGTTAGTTATTATTTTCTCTGTTTTATATGTCGATCTAATTTCTCAACATTAAGACGCCGCAACTTCAATATTGGTGATCCTTGGCTGTAATATGATATTGATGCTATTTATCACGGTTACGCCTCCACCGCAACACGGAGAGCTTAATACTAGTTACATATAAAACAAAGATTATAAAATAGTATAATTCATATTTCATATTACATATAAAACAAGGATGAAAGAAAACAAATTGATGTCATAAGATCTTATCCACATGTATCATGCATTTGCAAACCTATAACGTTTATAAATTCAAATCCTTAAACACATTAAAGGTATTGGTGTATTTTTTAAAGACCTTAAAGGTATTGGTGTATTTTTATTTTATTACAAAAGTCCTAAAATCATTAACATGAACATGCAGAGGCATTCCCTCTATCAAAGCATTTAACAATGTGTGTGAAGACATTATCACTTTGCTGGGATAGCAGAGGCTTTGTGTCTCTTGTATCTCTTGGAGAGGGACTATAATTCAATATTTCAATTCCTAACATGAGATAAATTTGATGTAATTTAGTGTGTGTGAAATAGAGATAATCACACTCTTGTTTGTATGTATGTTGAAAATCATCACATCTTGTAACATCACTAGTTATATATATTAAATTACATCATATACGTACACAAAGTATTTCTTCTTGTAGGTTTATTTACAAAATTACCATCTTGCTATTTAATTAATTAACTAGAATTACGACCCGCCACAGTGCGGCGGGGATTCTTTAGTTATAACTAAGTCGATTAAGGACATGTACGTTATGTTGAACTTGTCGAATGAGAAAAAATAGACGATGTAAAAACGTTCACCCACACACGCACGTTGCGTCGTGTTAACTCGCAAAATTTAGAACAACACGTAAAAACGTTAAACCAAAGACGCACGTTGCGATGTGTTAAGTAACAAAATTTAGAACGAAGTATAAAGCGAAAAATTTGTGGAAAATGAAAACTATAAAGGACCAAAGTTGAAAGTAAAAAAAATTGTGAGTATAGATTATAAAAGATAAAAAGTTTTGGGTTAAAAGTAAAAAAAAAAAAACAAATAGTTTTGGGTTAAAAGTAATTTATGAAATACTTTTGTGTGAAAAGTAAAAAAAAATCATTTTTTTTTGAAAAACCCCCAAAGCCAAGGTTACAACAACCATGTGCATAACCATTTTTTTTTTTGGAAAACGGCCGGGGGCATACACGTGTCATAGCATCAATGTCATACCATCGCCAACGACCACCAAAAATTAGACTGAAACGTAAAACATAGAAAATAATAACTAAGTCGATTTAGGACCTGCACGTTATGACGAACTTGTCAAACAGGAAAAAAATAGACGATGTAAAAACGTTGAACTACACACGTACATCGCATCTTAGAACGAAGCGTATAACGGAACGTGAAAATGTTGAACCACACACACACATTGCTCTGTGTTAACTTGCAAAATGTAGAATGAAGCGTTAAACGAAAAATTTGCGGAATATAAAAAGTTCAGGAGACGAAAATTGAAAGTAAAAAAGTTATTAGGTTAAATTGAAAAGATAAAAAGTTTTGGGTTAATAATTATAACCCAAATAGTTTTGGGCTAAAAATAATACATCAAATACTTTTGGACTTAAAGTATAAAATCAACATTTTTTTTGGAAAACTCCCCCAACATATTGTACAACCCATAATGCACAAAAAAGTTGATAATTTATAGTGTATATACTTTTGGACTTAAAGTATAAAATCAACATTTTTTTTGGAAAACTCCCCCAACATATTGTACAACCCATAATGCACAAAAAAGTTGATAATTTATAGTGTATAAATATACTATTATCTATATTACAATTGTAAAATGAGATGAAGTACTCATTGGGCTACGTGTTTTGTTTTTTTCTTTTGTTTTATGCAAGTTTCCAATATAAATATTTAAACAAAAAAAATTGATGTTTGTAGTATGAATATTAAACAAAAAATTTTATTTCATTACTTTACAGCGTAGTTGTATCTTGGGGGTGGAATAAGTCTTTGTACTAAGAGTTTGTTTGGTATGGGGTAATGGAACAGATGAGAGAATGGAATGGACGAGATAATGGAATGGACAACGGAATGAAATGGGTCATTCCATTCCATTGTGATGTTTGGTTACTCGTATGTGAATAGAATGAATCTTTACTTTGTACAATTTGATAAACAAAAAAAGATGAAGTAACGAAACACAATTGTATTAAAAACGACAAAAATATAATTGGCTCAATAATAATAATAATAATAATAATAATAATAATAATAATATATTAATGTTATAGGTTTTTTATATATATTAATATTAGTGTGAATATTAATAAATATAAATATAAATACAAATAAAAGTATAAATATAAATATAATATATAATATATTTCTTTCCATTCCTTGAAGGAATGGAAAAATAACACATACATACCAAGGGGAATGGAAATTATTATATTTGGAAGGAGTTACATTCCTTTGGATGCTCCATTCCATTACCACATGATAACCAAACATGTTTCTTTTCATTACATCAGAATGATCCATTCCATTCCCCTCCCATTCCTTCATACCAAACGCTACCTAATAGATTCTGGATTCGATTTTCACAAGGGGTTTTTTCCCATATTTATTGGGTTTGCTCCTGAATTGGTGTATAGGCGCTATACCTAGTGGAGATGGATATAATCGGGTGGTTTCACTGGTGGTACGATGATACTCCAGTGGTCCGTCAGTAATCCAAAATTTGCCGTTTAAAAAAAACAAAAAAATTTAAAAGTCGAAACTAATGTAGATAAATATGAATTCACAAGTAACCCGGAATTAAGATGAATATTTAAACAAAAAAAAATAGATAAAGTGGATCATTCTGATGGAATGAAAAAAAAACATGTTTGGTTATCAAGTGGTAATGAAATAGAGCATTTCAAAGGATTGTAACTCTTTACAAATATAACAATTTTCATTCCTTGGTATGTGAGTGTTTTTTTCCATTCCTTCAAGGAATAAAAAGAAATTTATTATTATTATTATTATTATTATTATTATTATTATTATTATTATTATATTTATACTTATATTTATTAATATTCATACTAATATTAATATATATCAAAAATGTATTATTAACTTTTTACCATTAATATATTGTTATTATTACTAAGGCAATTATATTTTTGTCGTTTTTAATACAATCATGTTTCGTTACTAAGTCTTTTTTTATTTATCCAATTGTACAAAGTAATGATTCATTCTATTCAAATATGAGTAATCAAACATCACAATGGAATGGAATGATCCATTTCATTCTGTTGTCCATTCCATTATCTCGTCAATTCCATTCTCTCGTTCATTCCATTACCCCATACCAAACAGACCCTTAAAGTATTATTATATCTAGAAATAAAGTTGTGAGCTTTAAATTTGGAAGGTTGTACGAGGCAAAATAAACAATATTTATTGGTATGAATAATTAAAAAAAATACAGTATGAAATGAAATAAAAAAGATCTTAGGTCCTTGTGATTAATGATGCATAAATAATATAACATATGAAATGCATGAAATTGGTTTATATATTTTAATTGATATCAGTAGTTAAACTAAGACAAATTTTATGGAGCTGATTTTGTTCCCTTAGTGCTTGAAGATAATTAAAAAATAGTACTTTAGAATTTATTATATATTTTTTTCTTGGAAAATAAGGCATAGGTTGGATGATGACAAAACCAATGAAATAGCACCTACGGGAAACAATGGGTATCATATGTTACAAGATCCTTAATTCGGTTCGCATATAAAGACAATTTTTTTTCTAATAATAAAGACAATTTTTTTTAATGTAATAAAGCCAAAAATCCTAATTAGGGTGACGTAGCACATTTCTGAAAAGGCTAAATTACCGAATAAATGCATGGTATAAAACAAAAAATGTGAATATAACAAGTTGATTCTGTAGTAGTGTATATAAGAAAATCAAATTAAGGTCAATATTTCGATTTTCAAAGTTTTATAGATTTCACCAAGAGTTGGTTCATCAAAATTCTAATATTAGTACACAATAGAGAAAACAAATGTATGAAAAAATAATCATATAAATAATGTGTGTTGAGTACACACAATAGAGAAAACAAATATATGAAAAAATAATCATATAAATAATGTGTTGTTGAAATGCTAAAAGCTTAAAACAATTTTATAACCCTCTTTAACTTCATTAGTTAACATTAATTGCTAAAAGTTTGAAACTTTCTTGAAGAGATTTATACTTTATATTTAATCAAGAAGCACACACAAGTTCAACAAACCACTCATACTTGCAACTTGTTGATCTAGTCAATAAACACACAAACACAATTAATTTAATCAAAAGTGTATTGATTCAATATTCTTTTAATTTCATTTTTGTTCACTAATAAAAAGCTGGACGATTTCTGACAACACAGGCATCGTTAGAAGTTTGTTGAAAATTTTCACACAAAAATATTTTGTGAGAAAAATACTCGTAGTGTTCGATTTTCGAAAAACGTTTAACGATAGAGTTTCATATCAGATACATACATAACACGTAAAAAGTTTATTGATTCAATATTCTTTTGTTTCAATTTTGTTCACTACTAAAAAGCTGGGCGATTTCGATGACACATGTGTCGTTAAAAGTCTATTGAAAATTTTCACACAAAAATATTTTATGGGAAAAATACTCGTAGTGTTCGATTTTCAAAAAAACGTTCAACTATAGAGTTTCATATCAGATACATATATAACACGTAAAAAAATCACCGGCGAGGTGGGTCATGGGTGTGGAGTAAGCATGAGTTAGTTGTTGGATTTGTTATCCACATGAAGTAGTTATCATTGCCGGCATTTTTCATAAAAATATTTCTTTAAAAAAGATCTTTCCAATTTCATAAAAATATTTCTTTAAAAAAGATCGAGACAACAGTGATATATGTACAGAGATTTGATAATCAAAACTCAAAAAAATCCTATGGTTCTTGAAAACCCTGGTCCCACATGATTTTCAAATTATTCTGTAGTGTATGAAAGAGACATATAAAAGGTGATAAGTTCGACCTATATATCTATGCATGGTTGCTATATATATATATATACACATAGTTCATCACAAGAAAGTCTCAAACCAAGTTCTTAGAGAATATCAAAGTATCCCACAAAAAAAGATACAATCTTTTTAGAAAAAGATTGAAAAGAAAATTAGGGTTTTGTCAAAGATTTGCTAATGGCATGTGCAGTTTCTATTTTTGGTAAGTCTTGTACAGGATCATTGATCAACAATCACAAGAACTGTTATCGCGAATACGCGATAACAGCTAGGGTTGTAGCACCAAAAAAAACAAATTTGCCTGAGTTATCGATAAAAGGCGTTCCACACAATGATCTAAGCGTTCGAGAGATTGTTCAAAGACAATTGCTAACACGCGATGATCATTTTGTTTTGAGAAAGCCCGAGTTCCATCCGGAGTTTCTTGACGAAGCGTATGATCGATGTAGAGATATTTGTGCTGAGTATGCCAAGACTTTCTATCTAGGTTAAATTCTTGATTTGGGTTACTAAATAGTTTCCTAAAATGGAAAGTTTTTTTTTTTTTTTTTTTTGAAGTTTTGTTGATGAGTTTGCTTTGAAATTTAACAGGAACAAGATTAATGACTGAAGAAAGACAGAAGGCAATTTGGGCTATATATGGTAAGTTTATGCATCAACTTTTTGAACTTTTTGATTTTTTTACGGCAAATTTTTAATACTGTCGTATATGGGACTTGAACCCAAGACCCCCCCCCCACCCACCAAGGCATTTAAAGGCTTTGCCTTTGCCAATGAACCACCACCCCATTGGTTTTAAACTTTTTGAATTAGTAGGTTGATTTTTGTTCAACCAAGTACTTTTAGGCGTTTCGTTAAAGTTCTTGTACTTCTAGACAGTTCGTTACCATACAATCGAGCTCATGCATCTTTGGACGATTTTTTTTCTGAAGTTCGTTGGTGTGGCAAACGAGTTACCAACGAATTCCATGGAGTTTTTTTTTACCAAACTTACATTTTTCACCAAACTCTATGAAATCCGCTTGCCACCCAAACGAACTTTTCAAGTTCATTTAGTGAATAACCTACAAGTGCAAAAAAAAAAAAAAAAAAAAAAAAAAACCTTCTAGAAGTATTTAGTTGAACTGTATAAACCACCTACTTATACAATAAATTCCATTTTTCTATATGGGTATGTATGATCAAAACCATAACTCTATTTATAGTTTGGTGCAGGAGAACAGATGAACTAGTCGATGGCCCAAACGCGATCCACATGAGCGATGCAGTTCTCGACAGATGGGAAGAAAGACTCCATGATCTCTTCCATGGCCGCCCCTTCGACATGCTCGATGCTGCCTTAACACACACCGTTCAAAAGTTCCCACTAGACATTAAGGTACTATAATTAATTAAACTCCAGAATAATTAGGTAGCGTTCGTTTCGTGGAATGTAATAGAATTGGAATTAAGTTGGAATTTGTGTAGGAACAGAAATTTGATTTCGAATTTAGGTGCGTACGTTTCACATAATAAAATGAAATCTGGATGGAATTGAAATGTAGATTCCATTCCTGAAACAAAAACATAAAAAACCGGGATCTACATTCCAGTTCCATCCAAATTTCATTTCATTCTGTGAAGCGAACACTACCTTAGAGTTCATATATATGACTCATTCATACATGCTAAAAGAAGTTACTTGTTTGGTTTACAGCCATTTAGAGACATGATTGAAGGCATGAGAATGGATATCAAGAAAAGTAGATATGAAAACTTTCAAGAACTTTACTTGTATTGTTACTATGTTGCTGGAACTGTTGGTTTGATGAGTGTTCCGGTCATGGGTATCGCGCCGGAATCGTCATCGGATGCACCAAACATCTATAATTCTGCTCTTAGTCTTGGCATTGGAAATCAGCTCACTAACATCCTTAGAGATGTAGGAGAAGAGTAAGTTTTTTTTTTTTCTGTAAAACATATTTCATATATTTTTGTTTGTAGATTTCAAATAAAAAAAATTGTTTTATTGTAAAAAAAAATCATGAGTAAACTTCCGTTTTGCTCCCTGTGGTTTGGTCACTTTAACGGTTTTGCTCCAAACCTTTAAAAATAGCCATTTTACTCCCTGATGTTTCGGTTTTTTTGCCAGTTTGCTCCCCGCCTCTAACTCCATCCAAATTGTTTGTTTTTCCATTTTGCTCCCCGCAGGGAGCAAACTGGCAACAAAACCAAAACATCAGGGAGTAAAATGGCTATTTTTAAAGGTTTGGGGCAAAACCGTTAAAATGACCAAACCACAGAGAGCAAAACGGAAGTATTTTAAATTTACCAAAATTATTTTAAATTTTGTAAAAATATTATTCCTACATATTACTACACTTTTTTTTCCAGGAAATTGTAAATACTTTTTTTATCATTAAAAACAAAGAAAACCAACAGATTTTCGACATAAAGTCGATGATTCTGACGATGAAACAAGCGACAGAAGACTGTCGTCGGTAGTACCCTAACGTTAAAGTTTATGTTGGTTGAAGATCCTTTGATTTGTAGTGTTATATTTAATTTTGTGTTATTTCTTATTAAATCATCTTGTTTTATTTTTAGTGCATTAAGAGGTAGAGTTTATCTTCCCCAAGATGAGCTAGCACAATTTGGGCTATGTGATGAGGATGTTTACTCAAGGCGAGTTACCGATAACTGGAGAGAGTTCATGAAAGGGCAAATCAGACGCGCTCGGTTTTACTTCAACCAAGCCGAAGAAGGAGCTTCTAAGCTCGACAAAGATAGCCGTTGGCCGGTATATTCATATGATCATATCTAAATTTTGAATTTATATTTTAATAAAATTTACTCGTCTCAAACCGAGCATTGTGGTTGTAGGTTTGGTCATCATTGTTGTTGTACCGCAACATCTTGGATGCTATTGAGGAGAATGATTATGATAACTTGACCAAGAGAGCTTATGTTGGTAGGACTAAGAAGCTTCTTATGTTGCCTGTATCATACACTAGATCTTTATCAACCAGTTTTGCCTTCTAATAGATATATAGAGTGCAAGATATGTGTTGTCTTGTTGATATGATATACATATCATATTTGATTTCATATATTATTTGTATATTTGGCCATAAGGATGGTTTGAAATGAAAGAAGCCTTAATGGACTACTTACTTGGTACTTTAACGTTGTTGTTTTCTTGTAGTTTGACTAGTGGCGATTATTGTGTCAGGTTGGCAGGTTAAATTGTTTGAATTCAAACATGACTTGTTTACTTATGTCAAATACATTAACTCTAATTTGGTATAACTTGAACACATCATTTGATCCGGCTATCTAAACAAGTCAACCGGGTTAACAAGTTGTATACAGGTTGGTACGTTGTAAACGGGTTGTAATCAAGTTGAAGAATCTGCTTGTTCAATATAACGGGTTGACAGGCCAACATGTTTAACTACCGGAACAAACATGCCAACCAAACACGGCCTGCTTTTGGCCCAAATCTGCTTATATTGTGTTTCTCATTTAGAAATTATCATCCCATGTGAAGGGTTTGGTTAAGATATGCCAAATGGCCCAAATCCCAACCAAGTGTACAAATGGAAGCCTCCAATTATATCTTCCAAATCATCTACACTAACAATCCCCCCCCCCCCCGCCCCCCACCCTTGGGGCGAATTTAGTAAATAATCAAATATAATAATTGGGCTAAGCGTCAAGTTGGTAATTATTTTTTTACATCTCCTCCTATGGGAACCCATGTATCATACAACCCCCCCCCCCCCCCCAGAATAAAGAGCATTGGGCACGAGAAGAAAAGCCCTAAGCTAGTTATCCTTTTTTTTTCTTTTTATGACCCCAAGAATGGATTGGATCGAAACGACTTTCCTAATGAAGTCCTTTGTCCTTTGTGTTTGTATTAATTTATGCCTGCACGGAATCTCCACAACCAATTTTCCATTTTTATCATGAAATCAGAAGGTGCGTATTTATGGGAGTGACTCTCTGTTCCATTCTCCACCAGGCCATCAAGTGATTAGCCAGCTCAATCCATTTTTTCGTTCGATGATCTTCACCCTAGGACTAACTCTATTCTACAAGCCTTGATTGCCTTTATTAGACGCATCCGAAAAACCTCCAGGTTGAAATATGGCTTTCAAATTAAGTTTCAAATTAGTGGATGCTGCCAAAGGGAGTGGCGGTGCCATATGCAAAAGGGAAGAGACTCATAGAATGAAAGAGGTAAGTAGAGCTTTTGCACATTTATGTTAATCCATGAAAAGGATCTATACATTTAGAAAAGAATCAAGAGATAAAGAAAGAATCGAAATTGATCAATATAATTCTCGATACAAACAAAAAGGAAACGAAAGATGAAACCTAAATCATGGATCAATGAAGTTGTTTAGTGACCTTCCCCTGTAAACTTCCATTATCCGATCGTTATAGAAAAGCATGTTCAAATCCATTCCTTTGCTCTACTCTATAGAGAGAAGTCTTGCTAGGAATAGAAAATAAAGTAGAATACGAATGTTCCGTAAAAATAGAATCGATAAAAAGGTTAAAAAGTTAATTTTCCCCAGAATAAGACAATAAAAAGTATACATGACGTAGGACATTAACCTAGGGATGAGCAGAAAACCGAACTAACCAGCCTGTAATCCAATTAACCGACCTAAACATACCAAAATAACCGAATCAAACCAAAAAAAATGGTCAGATTTGGATGTTAATAGTCTTCTTCAATGTGAAGCATACATTGTGTTTTATTTTTACTTAAATACTAATGTAAGTGTTTTTTTAGAAGTGGTAAGTTTGAGTTTTTTTAGAAGCATAATAAATATTTTTGTGTTTGTGTTTTTGGTTAAATAAGCCACTATGGCACTATGAATTCAAATGCTTTAAGATGACAAAAAAAATAAAAATAAAAATAATATTAATAAAAAAAAAAAATAATAATAATAATAATAATAATAATTATTATTATTATTATTATTATTATTATTATTATTATTATTATTATTATTATTATTAAAATCACACGATATACGTGTCATAATTAAACATCACATCCTGATGGTAAGGTGACTCCCCGTGCGGGTACAGGTGGTTGATAGAAATAGAATACGAGCCGTTCTAAAAAACAAAATACAAATGTAACTGAGATATTAAATTTCAAATGAATCTTGATAACAAATTAATAGAGTATTCTTAACTAATGTCAAAAAGAATTATAACATCAAAAAAAAAAAAAAAAAAAAAAAAAAAACAAGAAAAGGAAAGACATCAATTAAAGAACAAACACTTTATATGCCTTCCCTCTACAGACAAAAAAAAACAACAGAAAATGACCAAACTGATGTTTGTGCACCAAATTAACTCCAGCATCACTGCCACATTTTAAATATTCATATATTCCATTTTCGGCCTCCTTATTTCCCACGAGCGGTTAGGCGCATGTTGGTCGGATGAGAACGGCCAAGTCAGTATCATAGGAAATAATCCGGTGTCCTACGTGTCACGTCCGGCTCTCCCCTCCTTGGGGCCGGTTCAAACTGAGGTTTAAAATTATCATTAGTCGAAGCATGTGTACGTTTAGATGTTGCATTTTGAAGTGATGAGTAATAAAACAAACAAACGGAAACAAAATCACTAACCCCTACGTCAGTACCGACACAATCCCCTAAAAGTTCTATACGTAGGGCTACAAACGAACTGAACTTTCAGCGAACAGTTCATGAACCCAAGGGCGGAGCCAGAAGGGGGGGGGGGGGGTCAAGAGGGTCCGTTGACCCTCCGGTCACCGGAACTTTTTGTATTTTTATTTATAAATTTTGAGTTTTTGAAGAACAAACTTAGAGATGGACCCCCTAATTTGAACCAGTATAGAATATAAGCTTATGATGACCCCCTAACTAAATTGTTCTGGTTCCGCCACTGCATGAACCGTTTGGCGGGAAGTTCGTTTGTGTTTGTTCGTTTAATAAATGAACGAACATGAACAGAGGCCGCGTTCGTTTTTTTATGTTCGTAACGTGTTCATTTATGTTAGTTTGTGTTCGGTACCTAAAATTAGGTTATGTTCGTTTGTTTTTGGAGATACTATTTTATCTTAATAATGTTTATCAAGATTATGTTAAGTACTCAAGTATGTTTGAATAATTAGGTTACTATATTTTGCGTGGATCTACTTAATGTTTGTGACGAAAGATGCCGATTTTATTCGAAAGATTTAGTTACTGTTTTCGTCCCTGTGATTTGTCAAAAATCACTATTTCAGTCCATTAGTTTAGAAATTGCGATTTCAGCCCCTGTGGTTTCACTTTCGTAACCATTTCAGCCCACCTCGTAACCATTTCAGTCCCTGTACTTAACAGATTAATAGACTGAAATGGTTACGAAAGTGAAACCACAGGGACTGAAATCGCAATTTTTAAACTAATGGACTGAAATAGTGATTTTTAACAAACCACAGGGACGAAAACAGTAATTAACTCTATTCGAAATTTAATATGTTTGTGTTAGTTTTTGGGTTTCTGTTCATGAACGTTTGTTTGTGTTCGTCTGTATTCATTTGTGTTCATGAACGTTCGTTTGTGTTCTTTTCTGTTCATGAACGCTTGTTTGTGTTCATGAACGTTCGTTTGTGTTCGGTACCTAAAATTAACGAACGAACACAAACATATCCATTTCCTTAATGAACGAACACGAACAAAAAAATCTAGTTCGGTAAATGTCCACGAACAGTTCGTGAACACATTATTTCCTTAACAAACAAACACAAACAATGCCATGTCCGTGTTCATTCGGTTCGTTTGCAGCCCTATCTGTACGCAGTTACGCAGAAACAGCACTAAGGCATAGCTCACACACACATATACGTATATCTGTGTGTGTATAGCATGAAAGAGAGAAACCTGAATGAAAGTGTGACCCTTGCAATCGTCTACTTCAAGAATCGAAGCCATATTCCCACAACGGTAACAATAATTAGGTGCGCTAAAGATTGTCACCACCTTTTGTTCCTGTTCAAACCAATTGTATAATCAGTAAAAAGGAGTTTTTCTAAACAATAATTACATCTAAAAGAGTTAAATGCCATTTTAGTCCCTGTGGTTTGGGCCATTTTGCCAGTTTAGTCCAAAGGTTTCATTTTTAACCTGTGGGTCCAAAAAGGTTTCACAGTTGCCATTTTAGTCCACTTGGTTAACTTCATCCATTTTTTCTGTTAACGAGAAGGCCAATTCGGTCATTTTGTATGTAACCCAGTGGACTAAAATGGCAACTGTGAAACCTTTTTGGACCCACAGGTTAAAAATGAAACCTTTGGACTAAACTGGCAAAATGGCCCAAACCATGGGGACTAAAATGGCATTTAACTCTAAAAAAAATATAATAAAATGCTTACGTGACCCCAGTTAAATCCTTCCATAACCAGCTGGTGTGCTCTAGCAATTAGCTTTAAGCTGTTTGTATGATTAAATTGCTCAGATATATCCTGAATTACAATATTAAAAAAAACAAAAATAAGTAACAAAATGAAATATAAAGTGAACTGCATAAAAAGTAACCAGCTTTCCTCATATTTAGAGTAAAATGCCATTTTCGTCCCTGAGGTTTGGCTAGCTTTGCGACTTTCGTCCAAAGGTTTGTTTTTCCGCATCTGGATCCAAAGGGTTTGAACTTTGAAATTTTGCCCTTTTCATTCGGCTCGTTAACTCCATCCATTTTTCTCCGTATGTTAGGGATATTTCCGTCTTTTTTGTTAACTTAAAGGGCAATTCGGTCTTTTTCACTTTATGTAAAAATACCGAATACCCATGAGAAAGACTAAATTGCCTTTTTAAATTAACAAAAGAAAGATGAAAATACCTCTGACTTAACAGAGAAAAATGGATGGAATTAACTAGCCGGATGAAAATGGCAAGATTTCAAACCTTTTCGATCCAGATGCGGAAAAACAAACCTTTGAACGAAAGTCACAAAACTAACCAAACCTTAGGGACAAAAATGGCATTTTACTCTCAAACTTATAAAGGACGAAACTTTAAAAAAATCTATATTGCCATAATAGATAACTAAAGAAAGTTGGTTACTTTTTTATGCAATTAGTTGTAAATAAAATCAAAGAAAAAAAATATATATTTAGCGAGAGAAACATACTTGACCAAATGTATATCCGGCACCCCGAGGTGAAATACCCCAACCACAACGGTCATCGGGATCGGACCATAAAAGATCACACATGGGCCCCTCATGGGGCACTTCTTGAACGCGGTCAAAATTCCTTATACTATCAAGTGTTTCGATTGAAGGGGATAATCCACCATGAAGACAAAAAATTTCCGATTCAACCTAAAAAAAGCCCGTAAAATCACAAAGTTAAAACAATGATACACAAGGGTTAAAATTTAAAACTCGAGAAAAATTAAGTAAAGTACATGGATAGTCCCTGTGGTTTTCAAAAATTTCAGATTTAGTCCCTAGCTTTCTAAAAGTACACAGATGGTACCTACGGTTTGCACTTTGTAACGCATTTAGTCCCCCAGCCAACAAATCCAAAGGTTTCGGGAGGTCTAACTACCTGTCTAAGTTAGTGACTAAATGCGTTACAAAGTGCAAACCACAGGGACCATCCATGTACTTTTGGAAAAAGTTGGGGACTAAATGTGTTACAAGGTGCAAACCATCGGGACCATCCGTGTACTTTTGGAAAGCTAGGGACCAAATCCAAAATTTTGGAAAACCACAGGGACCATCTGTGTTCTTTACTCCGAAATCCAAATTAAGTGTTACTCACCAATGCAGTTAGGGGGAAATAATCAAATAGATCGGTAAACGTCTTCCACACATTAGCACTACCGTATCTGCAAAAAGTCAACGGTTGACTTGGTAAATAAAAGCATACAGAACGCGTTGGGAAAACGGAAAACCATAATTTATTTACGTTCAAAATGAAGATAAAACAAGTGTTACCCCTTGTGTCAGACATGGGCGTAGCATAGTTGGGGCCCAGGGGGCGACCGACCCCCCGAACTTTTCGCTTATTAGTGTTCGGTATGTAGTTTTCGTATAGAATTTTTTAGGTATATATGTTTTCGACCCCCCGGTTTTATAATTTTTTAGGAGTAAATTACAAAAATCGTCCTTTATGTATGTCACTTATTGCAAACCATGTCCTTTGTCTTCAATAATTACAGAAAACGTACTCGATGTTTGCAAACCCTTGCAAGTTATGTCCTTTAGCACTAACTCAGTTAATCTTTGTGGTTAAATCTGACCAAATGGACCCCACATGAGGGTATTTTTGTGGTTAAATCTGACCAAATGGACCCCACATGAGAGTAAAATGACCAGAATACCCTCATGTGGGGTCCATTTGGTCAGGTTTAACCACAAAAAAATAACTGAGTTAGGGCTAAAGGACATAACTTGCAAGAGTTTGCAAACATCGAGTACGTTTCTGTAATTATTGAAGACAGAGGACATGGTTTGCAATAAATGACATACATAAAGGACGATTTTTGTAATTTACTCATTTTTTTAGGGATAATTTTAGGTCCGGTGACTTCCGACCCCCCGGTCGGAAATCTCAAGCTTCGCCACTGGTGTCAGATAAAATATGCATATAAGATTTGATTTCCTATATGCACATCGTCAACTTCACAAAATATTGACATTCTTGATTGGTTATTGAAGGGTAACTTAGACATTTGAAAGATAGTCAAACAGGAGTGACACAAATATTAAAGAAGATCGGAAACTCACTTTCTTAAGCATTCATCGTAAAACCCATAAACTTGAGTGATCTGCGGAAACAACGTTGCACATACTATTATTTTTATTAAACGAACTCTTAAAAAAAGTTATCACGTGACTCTGAAACCCAAAAAAGTGTACCTGGCGACTTTCATGGTTTCCTCGTAAAATAGTAATTCTTTGTGGATAACGCACTTTGAGGGCCACCAAAAGCTAAAATGACAGCAAGACTTGTATAAAAATTGAAGCCGCTTAAAAACATTTCATGCTAAACTTATGAAAAAAAAGAGTTAATTACTGTTTTCGTCCCTGTGGTTTGTCAAAAATCACTATTTCAGTCCATAAGTTTAAAAATTGCGATTTCAGTCCCTGTGGTTTCACTTTCGTAACCATTTTAGTCCACCTCGTAACCATTTCAGTCCCTGTACTTAACAGAAAAATGGATTGAAATGGTTACGAAAGTGAAACCACAGGGACTGAAATGGTTACGACTTACGAAAATGAAACCACAGGGACTGAAATCGCAATTTTTAAACTAATGGACTGAAATAGTGATTTTTGACAAACCACAGGGACGAAAACAGTAATTAACTCAAAAATAAAACATATATGCACCAAGTTCATATGGTGGTATAACACTTACCGTCACTGTTTCAACCGAGTAATAACCACGATCAACGTAATCTCCCATGAATAAATAATTTGTATCCGGACACTAAATAAAAAACGAAAAAAGAGCAACATAATTAGCTATAAAAAAATCTAATAATCTGAAACTACTAAAAACTCAATTTTTTAGCTAAAATGATCACCAATTTATTTTAGAGTAAAATGCATAATCGTCCCTAAAGTTTGACCAGTTTTGCGACTTTCATCCAAATGTTTGTTTTTTCCGCATTTGGATCCAAAAGGTTTGAAATCTTGCCATTTTCATTCGGCCCGTTAACTCCATCCAATTTTCTCTGTTAAGTTAGGGGTATTTCCGTGTGTTTTGTTAACTTAAAGGGCAATTTGGTCTTTTTCACTTTATGTACAAGCATTTAACATAATGTACAAGTATTCAAAAGACCGAATTGCCCTTTAAGTTAACAAAAAAGACAAAAATACCCCTAACTTAACAGAGAAAAATGGATGGAGTTAACGAGCCGGAGGAAAACGGCAAGATTTCAAACTTTTTGGATCCAAATGCGGAAAAACAAACCTTTGGACGAAAGTCGCAAAACTAGCCAAATATCAGGAACGAAAATGACATTTTACGCTTTTATTTGTCATCAACATTAACAGAAAAAATACCCGTAAATAATAAGATAGCATGAAAACACACCTTCCCACCGATCCGAAAAAGCTCTGCAAGATCGTGAAATTGCCCGTGAATATCCCCGCAGATTGTGACAGGGCTTTTAACCGGCTGAAATAAATATGGGAAAAAGTTGACTAATTATTTAAGGGAAATACACATTGTCGAAAAAATCAACAAAATCTATGTGCATCGTATAAAATTAAATAGAGTATACCTGCACGTTGCTTTCTTGCATCAGGATCTCCTTCGCCTTATCACATAATGACCTAACCTAAATTCATTGACGTAAAACGTTAGGAAACACTTTTCCACAATAGTCAAGTCAAAGACTGATGGGTGTGCACGGTTCGGTTCGGTTATTAGCATTATCCGTAACCGTAACCGAAGTCATCGGTTAATCGCTTCGGTTAATTCGGTTAATTTGTCGGTTTTCGGTTTTTGCCTAGAAATACATGTAATGGAGGTATAAACACATGAAATAGATGTATAAATACATGAAATGGATGTATAAATAAATGAAACTGAGGCATAAATGCATGAATAGATAGATGTTTAAATACATAAAATGGATGTATAAATAAATGAAATAAAGGTATAAATAAATGGAAGGAAGGCATAAATAAATGAAATAGAGGTATTATTACATGAAATGAAAGTATAAAACATGAAATACATGAAATAGAGGTATAAAAGCTAGAAATATATAAAAAAATAAATGATTCGGTTCGGTTCGGTTAATTTCGGTTAACCGACGGTAAAAAAAATATCCGTTAATCGACTTTCGGTTAATTCGGTTTCGGTTAATTCGGTTTCGGTTAATTTCGGTTCGGTTTTGTCGGTTTTCAGTTCGGTTTCGGTTAACGGTTCGGTTATTGCACACCCCTAAGTCTGATGCATTGATAGGTTTAAAAAAAATTCCAAAGGTGACTATCTCTTTAACATAAAAATATCGATTTTATTTAGCAAAAATGATCACCATTTTATTAAGAGTGAAGTACACAGAAAGTCCTTGTAGTTTTCCAAAATTTTGGATTTGGTCCCTAACTTTTCGAAAGTACACGGATGGTCCTGGTGGTTTGCACTTTGTAACGCATTTAGTCGCCAACTTTTGCCAAAAGTACATGGATGGTCCCTGTAGTTAGCACTTTGTAACGCATTTAGTCCATAACTTATAACTTGGACCTCCTGAAACATTTGCATTTGTTTGTTGGGGACTGAATGGGTTACAAAATGCGAACCACAGGGACCATCCGTGTACTTTCGAAAGCTATGGACCAAATCCAAAATTTTGAAAAACCACAGGGACTATCCATGTACTTTACTCGTTTATCTATTAACAAAATTAACGGGCTGTTTGGCAACTTCTGAATGGTTAAGTGTTGAACCAGTAAGAGGTCTGAACTAGTAAGTGTCGCACCAGTGAGAGGTCTGAACCATTAAGATTAGAGGTTTTAACTATTCAGACTCTGTATAAAACTTAACCATTCAGAGGCAAATGTCTGAACCATTACGAAACAAACAGTCTGAACCATTAACTGTTGAACCAGTAAGAGGACTGAACCATTAAGAGCCTCATTAAGAGGTAAACAAACAGCCCCTAACACAAATATCCACTTTTAACATATAAATACCTACAAGTCCATAAGCTCGATATCTATCATCTGGTTTACATATAAACTTACTTATCAAGTAAACCTTTCATAATTTATTCATCCATTAGCTTGTTTTTACATGTAAACCTCCCCGGACCCTAACCTTGACCAACTTTGACCCGTAACTACATGACGCGTGCCTTTTTCCCCTAATAAGTACAAAGCTTTCCTCAGCGCATCACACCTCAGACGCGCTTTCTTAATCCAAGATAAGCAAGCACATCCAAACATCATCATCATCATCGTCATACTCAATAAATCCCACCAATAGCAAAGCTAAGGTAGGGTCTGAGGAGGGTAAGATGTAGACAGCCTTACCTCTACCCGTTAGGAATAGAGAGGCTGCTTCAAGTGAGACCCCCGGCTCGATAGTAGTTTTGCATCAAGCCTTGGACATAAGGCACATAACACTCAGCAATTAAGACAAAGGCCGATTAGTGCATGTACTCCCTTGTCTTTTGGCTATCAACGCCACCACATGATGCATGATTAAACCCCCCCCCCCTTTTAACAGTTTAACGTTATTTTCACGAAACTAGTAAAATAACGTTAAAATCAGTGCACTTTCACTTTTGCCCCCTGAGCGCCCACACATATATACATTATATGCGCATACCGCCAGTGGGCCGACATCCAAACATGACCTCCTATGGAGCAATTCATTCCACCTAACTACCCGATTATAACTATTCAATATCATATAATTACTTTCGAAACACACATCTAAACACCCTTTAAATGACTCGAAAAATCATCAACTGTTTTTAATACATCAAGACTATAAAACCAGATCCAAATTTGTTAAAAAAAAAAAAAAGCAAACAAGCATTCAAATTTCATCATACAGAACAAATTAAACCAATTTATTAATTATAACCCTGAAACAATCTTATCCAAAAAAAAAAAAAAAAAAAAAAAAAAAACTAAATTAAAAATCCACCAAAACTAAATAAGCACTTATGAACTCATACCCAATTTTCACACCTCAAATTCACAAAACATACATCCACAGAATCTCTAAAATAAATAAATAAATAAATAAACCTTTTGATTTAATCACAACAGATCTAACAAACCCAGATCTACCAAAATCAAATCTTTCAACCCCATAAATCAGCAGATCAATCACAAACACACCCACCAAATGAAAACAATAAATCTACAATATTCAAAAAGCAATTACCTCCTGTTCAGACAAGGGTTTGCACTCCATGAGCTGCGAGATATGTTCATCAACATTGTGAGTAACACGCTGCATAACTGGATCCAAGCTCATATCTTGATGGGAAATTAGGTTGATTTATTGGAATTAAATTTGTGGGTTTTTTTTTATTGAAACATAACCCAAAAAGGAATGAATGAGTGAGTGAAGAAGACAGTGGGGGATGAAATGAAATGAAACGAAACGAAAAAGAAAGAACGAAACCCTTTGTTTATTTTGCCATTTTGTTTTGAAAGCCACGACCTTTTTCGATTTTCTAAAGTTTTGAAATTTGGGAAATAAAGATACTATTGTCGAGTTGTGTGATTGATCATCAACGGTTGAGGTTGTTTTGGGGTTCTCTTTCCGATTCTTTTTTACAAAAGTTGTGATAAACTAGGATTGCGACCCGCCGCAATGCGGCGGGGATTCTTTAGTTAAAACTAAGTGGATCTAGAACCCGCATGTTATGTTAAACCTGTCAAACGGGGAAAAATAGACGATGTAAAAACGTTCACCCACACACGCATGTTGCGTCGTGTTAACTCGCAAAATTTAGAACAAAATGTAAAAACGTTAAACCAAAGACGCACGCTGCGATGTGTTAAGTCACAAAATTTAGAACCAAGCATAAAGCGAAAAATTTGCGGAAAATGAAAACTATAAAGGACCAAAGTTGAAAGTAAAAAAAAATTATGAGTATAAATTGCAAAAGATAAAAAGTTTTGCGTCAAAAGTAAAAAAAAAACAAATAGTTTTGGGTTAAAAGTAATTTATGAAATACTTTTGGGTGAAAAGTTAAAAAAAAAACATTTTTTTTGGAAACCTCCAAAGCCAACGTTACGACAACCATATGCATAACCATTTTTTCTTTGAAAACCCTCAAAGCACACCCCGCGTTGCGGCGGGCCATAAAACGGTGTCAAATAGTACTGATGTCACACAACCGTCATCGACCACCAACACTGACTCGACCTAGGATATGCGTGTTGCGACGAACCTGTCAAACATGGAAAAATAGAGGTAAAAATGTTGAACCACACATGCACGTTGCGTTGTATTAACTCGAAAAAATTAGAACTATACGTAAAACGAAAATTTGCGAAAAATGAAAAACATAAGTGACAAAAGTTGAGAACCTAAATTGCAAATAATGAAAAGTTTTGGGTTAAAATTAAAAAAAAACAAATTATGTAGGGTTAAAATTGAAAGAGGTAAAAACCTTTGGGTTAATAGTAAAAAATCAACAATTTTTTTTTTTTGAAAAACTGACAAAGCACAAAGTACAACTAATGATGCACAAAAAACTTACAAACTTATATATGGAATAATAGATGGGCATTTTCATTTATTTATATATAAAAAAAAATAAAAAATAAAAACCTTTTTGTCTAGCAAGAAATTGAGTCTGTTTGGTCTGGGGTAATAGAAAGGATAAAGGTACAAAATGGACAAATGAGTAAGATGGATTATTATCATTTAAATGTTTTATGTGGTTACCATTTGTGAATGTAATGAATCATTATTTTGCGTTGTTTTGTAAGGAAGATAAGACAAATGAATAAAATTGGTGGTGGTGGCGGCAGATGACGATGTAGGGAGGGTGGTTGGTGGTGTGGGTGGGTGGCGGCGGTGGTGGTGGCTAGTGGCATTTTGGAAGTGAGATAAGGCTTAGGACCATTAGGTCCTAGGTTCGAGTCTCACAATGGGGTTTTTCCCACATTTATTGGTTTCTTATAGAATTGATGTATAGGCATTATAGTCTAATGGAAATGAATATGATGGTTCCGCTCGTGGCACGATGATAATCCAGTGGTCCGTCAGTAATCCAAATTTGTCGTTAAAAAAACTATGAAATTATTAAAATCCCAAATGGTTTCGTGTTTTAATAATGTCTTTAATTTATTATTACTTGTGTTAATGGTTTCCTTGTTTTAAAAGTGTCTTGAATTTAGTATTTGTGTTAATGGTTGTTGATTAAGGATGTGCATACACCACATATTTGTCACTTAACACTTAATGAGTCACGCACAAAGATCACCACATACAAATTTTACCAAGTGCAATGATCAAGTCGTACAATTTGAAAAATCAAGTATATAATGTTCAAGGATGGTGTATCAATTGCAACAATCATTAACTGTAACAAATCATTAAAGAATATCATATGCAAAGGTGAAAAATCTAAGCAACATGTGAAGAAGATTCAAAGACCAAGAATCGGAAATTACCTACAACTTATAATGATCATACAAGACAACCAATTAAGTAAATTGAAGGTTTTTCCGTGAAATTATACAAATTCAAATTTAAATGGGCACCTCTTTGTATTTTGCTTAGGCTCTCAAAATTGATAGGTCAGCCCTGAACTCAAATGTCATAAAGATTTGCTTATGATGATCGACCATTATAGAAAATATTGTATATCGGTGATAATAAAGCTTTAGCACATTTCAAGTTACCATGAGGTGTTGACCGACTAGACAGGCTTGATCGAATAATCGTCGAGTAGACCAGTGTTGATTAACCCAAATTAATAATGGCCGATTTGAGTAAATGTGCCTCAGGAGGATTCGAGCACCGAATAAGCTTTGAGTGTTGCAAAACTACTCTTACACAGTGTCTTGAAAGATAATCCAAGCGGTGAGAAAGAGAATGTGTGACAATTACCAAAGCTTCTTATGCACCACATTCAAAACATTATGTACAAATGTATAATGTACAATTCTCACTTCTTAGCATAATCATTGTTCTAAAATGAACTACCCTCGTAATATACACACCTAAGAACATTCACATTGGAGCCTCTATTCTATATAATATAAAGAAAGAAAGAAATAAATGAAACAATAAAAACACCATGATATTAGAATCTCTATAAGGCCATCCGTAGTTGTTGATGCAACAAAACAAGACCAAGGCCTGTAGCGATATCTCTGGGTAAAAGGGTTCAGGGGTTAGATTAGCCTAACGCAGGTCGTGGGGTCCCCCCACGTTTGCAAGACGTGGAGAGAGGTTCACTAGTATTGTTTTTATCCTCCTTAGATCTTGAGCTGATTAGAAATCAACCCAGAAAGCGATCGTTGGAGAAGATGAATTATTTAGTGTGAAGAAGAGAAGCAAGCATGAAGCTAGTTCTCAAGAGGGAGAAGGAGAATCAGAGAGTTAGGGTGATATCTGCTGATCCTGAGGTGTTTTGTATGGTGAAATGGCCTGCATTTTATAGGGGAAGGTGTTTCTCAAAGGAGAAACCCGTGACTAGTGAATCTGTGCTTGCAGTGAGGGGTTTGCCCATTTTGGGGGTTGAAGGGTTTGGACCTGCGGACAAAAGGGTGTGCTCTCCCACATGGTCTGGTTGCAGCTGGGCAGGAGGTTTCACACGTTATGTGTTGATGTGACCAGACACTGTGCTTGTCCTTTTTACTGTTCATGACCGTTGGAACATTTTCGAACCTTTTAACCTTTTAACCTTTTAAGCTGTTGTGTCTCTAATCAGTTTATTAAGGTTTGAGCTACCCCCGTCATCAGCCCCCCAAGTCAGAGGTGTTTGGGATGTAAGCTCAAATGCTTCTGACTTTTACACATTATTTTTTATTGTTTAAAGGCTTCAAGGCTTTAAGGCGTTTGAGTTTTGGGATTTGAATTTCAGAATGATAGTAGATGTGATAGGCTTCAAGGTTTTAAGGCTTGAAGGCTTTAAGGATTCAACTTGTCTCACTCAAGAGGAAGTTGAGGCTTTTTGTAAAGAATGGGGGATCGATCTAAAGTTTAATCCGGTGGCTCTGGGTTTTGGCAAATCGATCGATTAGTGTCCCGTTGGTTCCATTGCTCTTTATTGCTGAGTATTCCAACTTGCGCCATCCGTTTTCAGTCTTTGTTCTGAATGTTTTAGAGTATTATCGTGTGTCGTTTGGTCAGTTACACCCTTAAGGTCTTGCTAGGGTTTTACACTTTGATGTTTTATGACCCATCGTTGTTGTTGTTCCGCCGTTTCTTCCAGTTAGCCAAGAACGACGATTGTTTTACCTTTGAAACATCTTAGGTTGATGTGTGTTTAATTTCGTCTATGGTTACTACCTTTGGTTCTTGGAAGTACCGATTTTTCTGGATTTCTGAGTCCATTGTTCCTTTCAGACTTGTTTGGAGGCATCCTTATGCTGTTTTGAATGAGCTTGAACCTTTCAAACACGAGATAGATGGTTGTTGAAGTTTATTAGGGGGTGTCCTTCCAGGATTTGTCCCTTTCCCGAACATCTTTTAGTGCTGATGTTAGCAAGTTGTGGGACAAGCCGGATCGTGACCCTGTGCTCGTGAGAGATGATCAAGGTATGGTATTTTGTATTTTCTGCTTATGTTATATTTTATTTGTTGCAGTTATGTTTGCCTTAGACTTTATCAAGAGCGATGACACATCTAATGTTGTGTTTGGAGATTCCGAGGCTACGTCAGACGAAGATGTTGTTGTTAGGGGCACTGAACATAGGTTCGAGGGTTCAGGCTATGTGAACGTTCCAAATGTCAAAGGCTTTACTAGGTTCGGTGCTTCCAAAGCTTCTATTCGTTGTTTAACCCGACGTATGTTAAAGGTAGCTGACCATCCATCGGCCTCTGAGCCAGTGCAACTGCGTGATGTTATAGAGGCTTCAAACGTTTGGACGTTGGGGTTGAGGAAAAAAAAGACGAGGATTTGTCCTTGGTGATTAGTAAGGAGAGTAAAGCAGCGGGTAAGAAGCTTGTAAGCTTGAAGGGTTTCGGGAAAGGTGGTAAAGGTTCCACCAATTTTAATCCCAAAGAGGTTTATGTGCCGGATTGGAAGGTCACAGTTGGTGATAGCTTCAAGAATTCATCAGTTTGTGAGGATGTTCTTACCCATTTTGCTCCTCCTATTGTACGAGGTTCTTGCTTGTCTATGGACGACGACATGATGATCTCGAAGATGATGATGGGTGCTTGCAACCATGTTGCCTTGCTTCTAGAGAGTGTATCCCGATTTCGCAAAAGGATGCAACAATATGAAGTCTTTTTGAAGAAGAGTGATGAGATGAAAGCTTCAATGGTTGCTTTGAAAGAAGCTGAGGGCTACGTTGAGAAGGAGAAAGCATTGCTGTTTGAAGATTTGAGTAATTTTCTTCCCGCACAAGACTGATATGTTTGAGTTGGAAAAACGCTTGGAGGCAGACAAGGTTTAAGTCAGGGTCTTTAAGGCTGCCTTGTATGTTCAGAAGAAGCCTTCTTGGAGGAGAAGGAAGGGTTAAAGGCTTCCCTTTCCCAGGCTACTGGTGATAATAAACTGCTCATTGAGCATGGATTCCAGCAAGTGGTTACCTATCTTCTCCATTCGTCGGATTTCAACAAAGTCTTGGGTGATGTGTACATCAGGCTTCTTGCTCATGTGAGACACCAATGTTTGTTTGTTGGTTATAAATATTTGTGAACCTAGGAAGCCTTAGAAAAAATCTTCTCTTTTTCAATACAAAGCCTTCAAAGTCTTCAAGGGAACAATTTTTAAGATTGAGCATATGGTTTACCCTTATGTGGGTGAAGTCTCCAAGTGTTTTGGTAAATCTTTACCTGTCTTACAGGAGCTAAAACCCCAGGGCCTTAATGAGGCTGTTTGTAATGAAGTGTTGAAGTCCTTCTCGAAGAAACGTCCTTGCTTTGGAGATAGCGAGGGAACGTGTTCTGAAGGTGGTGAGGGCTCAAAGAGTTCAAGCCTTGAAGCCTCCGAGACAGCGGGTATCATAGGGAGGAAAAAGAGGAAGGCTTAAAACACCCAAGATGATGGGGTTTCGAATAAGGATGATGCAGCAAAGTCTATCATCTCTGATGCTGCCAAATGAAGAAGAAACTTTAATTCATAGCCTTTCTTAGCTTGTCGAACAATGTTACGAGTTGTTTGCTTAGACATCTTTTTGTTTTAAGGGAACCGTTTAGGTCCTTTGGTGGTTAAAGCCTTGAAGGCTTGTGGACAATGTTTTATGTTTGATGGCAAGTATGGCACTTGCTATCTTTAACTTATCTTGCTATGTTGTTCTATTTATTCCCTTGTGTTTTCATTGGTTTTGTATTTTTGTCTTTGTTTTGGGTGGTGCATCTTATGTTATTTATACCTTAAAGGGTTCAGTGCTGCAGTCACTTAGCCTTATGATATTTTTAACAAGAAGATACAACCTCTATCCTATGTATGACATTCACTTAGAGTCTTTTTGGTTCGTAAGCCAATGTTGGGGCTTAAGGAACATTTGGTGTAGGCTGTTCAAACCCGTCTATGAGACATGATTTTTAAGATTTCTCTGAGTCTCATGGAGTTGTATTGATTTAGGAACTCACCCCTTATATAGGTCCATTCAACCCTTGAACCTACTGAGCGATGTGGCCTGGGAGCTCATCCCCTTACATGGCCCTTGCCATGGAGTTTCTTGCTAGGTTCTCAACCTGATTATAGGATAAAAAGACAAATTTTGATTCATTGTTCATTCATTTCAAAGTACTTTGATTACTAGGGGAATAGAACAACTTTGGAACTATTTGTAACACGTTTTGGTTAAACATGGAACCTTTTAAGGTTGTTGCCATCCCAATGGCGGGGAAGCTTTTTGCCTTGCGGACTTGTCAGCTTGTATGATCCCCCTTTGTGGGCTTTAAGGATAATGTATGGCCCTTCCTACTTAGGACCATGCTTTCCTTGGCTTTCTTTCTTGCTAGCCTCATTGTTTTGAAGCACAAGGTCCTCAGGCTTGAAGCGTTCATGCTTCACCCGTGTATTGTATATGATTCTATGTTTTGCTTGTACCTTGCTTTTTGTATGGCTGCTTAATCACGAGCCTCTTCGATGAGTTTCAAATTCAACATCGTCTCTTTCTTATTTGGCTTGAGGTCGATGTTAATTGTTCTTTTGTGTTGTTGCTCCGATTTCAACTAGGATTACAGCCTCTGATCCAAACACTAGGCTGTAGGGTATTTTCTTTGTGGCTCGTTTTCTCGGTTGTTTGAATTTCCAATAGCACATTGGGAAGCTATTCGAGCCAGTTGTTGTCGTATCTTCCTAATCGAGATTTAATCCCTTCAACAATGTTGTGGTTTATCCTATCAACCTGGCCATTGGATTGTGGGTAAGCTACCGAGCTGAATACTTGAGTTATTCTGAACTCCTTGCACCAGGAGCTAGAAGGTTTCTCGGCAAACTATTTCCAGTTATCCATGACTAGTACCCCTGGGAGCCCAAAATGATAGATTATGCTTTCGAAATCAATGACATGTTTCCCTGAGATTTTTGCCAATGGTTTTACTTCTGGTCACTTGGTGAAGTAATTCACGGTTACCAATAAGAGCTTGACTCCTCATTTGGCTAGTAGGGATGGACCAACAATGTCTATACCCCACTTGTGAAATGGCCAAGCCAAGGAGATGGGAACGGGGTCATGTTTGGGGCTTTTGGGTACTGGAGCATGTAACTGACAAGTTTCACATTTTCGCAGTTGTTTGGAGGTATCCCGATGCATAGAAGGCCAAAAGTGTTCGAGGTTCATCAACTCTGACACTACCGATTTTGGGCCACAATGAGCTCCACATATCCCTTCGTGAACTTCTTTGATCAGATATTGGCTTTGTTTTGGGCCAACGCATCGAAGTAGTGGTGCAAGGTATCCTTTTTTCTAAAGGATATATCCTTGTAACACATACTGCCTTGACTTGATACGAACCCTTTCAGCCCTAGTCTGGTCATTAGGTAATTCATCGTTTTTTGGGAACTTTTCAATGGGAGTCAACCAATTTGCCCCTTATTCGGTGATCACATCTTGAAACTCGTGTTTTTTGGATGGAAGTTATTTTTAATACCTCAACTAGTATTTTCTTGGTGAGATGTGCAAACGTAAGAGATGCAGGCTTGCTTACTGCATCAGCTCTCTTGTTTTGAGAACTTGGAATTTATTTGATGGCACATGTTTGAAATGTGTTAATCGATTCCTTTGATTTATTTTGGTACTTATTCATGTTGGGTTCTTTTTCTATGTAGATGTTATTGTCTAAGCTTGAGAGAGTCTGTGAGGACTTGAAGCCTTTTAACACCCATATTTTTTGCAAGCTTGAGCCTAGCAATCAATGCTTCATACTCAGCTTCGTTGTTTGTAGTCTGAAATTCAAGACGAAAGACATACGTGAATTCCAATTCGTTGGGATCAATTAGAACTAGCCCTGCTCCTGACCCTTCAATGCTGGAAGCTTTGTCGGTAAAGAGCTTCCAGGTATCAGGGTTGGAGGGTTCAGCTGCAGTTGAATTAACTTCTGTTATGGCTTCTTTAGGGACTTACAAGATGAGGTCAGCCAAGATTTGAGCTTTGACAACTTTTCTCAGGACATAGGTGATTTTTTGTTCACCTAGTTTCACAACTCATTTGGCTAATCATCCGGAATTTTCTTGTTTTTCAAGCACATTCTTAATTGGTTAGTCAATGATCACTTGTATCGGGTGTGACTGAAAGTACCTTCGAAGCCTTCTGGCCGTTTGGACTAGGGCTAGAGCAAGTTTTTTTTTTTTTTTTTTAAAAAAAAGAAGAATATTTGATTTCTGCTAATTTTGAAGTTTTGAAAAAGTAAACGGGTATCTGAACTTTGTTTCGTTCAATGATTAGAGCCGTACTTATGGTATTTTCAGCAATCGAAAGGTATATAGAGGTTGTTCCTCCTGTTTCTGGAGCCGAAATGGCTGGGAGTGAAGCCAAGTGTTGCTTCATTTGGTTGAAGGCTTCCTTTTGAGGTAAAATGCTTCAAAGCTGTAAGCTTTCCATTGAAAGTCTTTCTTGTTAGCACATCCTTTGAGGGTTGGCTTTTATGCTTTGTTTCCCCATGATGTGCCCTAAAAACGAGCACTTGACTGGATTAAGCTTTCATGTTTATCTTTCTCGAGGTTTGGAAGGTTTCTTGTATGTCATTAAGCATTTGGTATTCCGTTTTGCTCTTGATCATCAAATCTTCAACATAAGCTTCTATGTTCTTGCCAGTTTGTTCGGTAAACGCTTTGTCAACCGGGCGTTGATAAGTGGCACCTGCGTTTCTTAAAACAAAAGGCATTTTTTGGTAGCAAAATATGCCTTTATCAGTGTGTAATGCGGTTTTTATTCGTCTTCTTCTTTCATTAGGATCTGATGGTAACCCTTTTAGGTGTCAAGAAAACACGAGAAGCCCGTGAGTAAGTTAACCTTGAGGTCTATCCAGGGCAGCAGGTAGCAATCCTTTGGGCGTGCTTTGTTCAAGTCTTTAAAATCGATATACATTCTCCAAGACTTGTCGGGTTTTTAAACCATTACCGGATTGGCCACCCATGATTGATACTTGACCTCTCGAAGGGTTCCGGCTAGAACAAGCTTTTCCATCTTTTGGCATTCTGCAAGGCTTCTTTTAGGGGCTTGACTCCGTTTCTTTTGTATAATGGGCTTAACATCAGGTGGGATCCATAACTTATGTGTCACACCCTGGTTTCCACGTGTCTCACCGGTGGGCCCGGTGGGGGATTACCGTGACGATGTTGGCAACAATATAGTCAAACCACACAATTATATAATGCACAGCGGAAGCTTAAGATAAATATATAAACTTCAACCTCTGGTTGTAATATCAAATGTATTACAGAAGTTGAATATATCCACAGCGGATCAAAAAGTAATAAATATTGTTCATTCAGATGCAGCATCGAGTTTGCGAGACTATGTACGATGCTTAGGACGCCTATACCAGCCCATTACGTATAGTACCTGCATTTAATCTTTTTGGGGAAAATACGTCAGTTTACACTGGTAAATACATTCAACTGACACATTTGAAAATGTTTATTTAAAATTGATTTGAATGCACAAGGCAAAAACTCTTTTATAACTTGGGAAAATTATAATAAAATCTTGTGAACGTTTTACATGTTCTTTTATGCGTTCAGTAGCCCGGGTCGTGCCGGGTTAAAGATTTATAGACACGCCACATTGCGTAAAACCGTAGTATAAAAACCAACGGCTACGTCTTTTAATTTAATGTCGACAATGTATACCGGGTGTACGCCTACACCGGGATGTCGATGGTCGTGGCCATTTCGTAAAATGATGCCAAGGATATCCGGGACAACGGTCATTAAACCCCCCAAAGGCTTTTAAGAAACAAAACTGTTTAAATGAGCCGATCATATTATTTAATTAACCACCTAAGCGATTGAAGAATATAATGCTCAATCAAGCGGTATTAATATACCGTAACCCAAGCCCATATAGGGGAAATAAGTTAAAGTATTTACCTTTGCAAGTATATTTCCTTAATTTGGATTAAATCACCGATAGCTTTTACTGGGGCTCCTAATCTGGAACGAAGGTTTTAATTAACCTCTTAGAATCCTAACGAGTCGTTATAATGGCCGTAGCCTAGACCGGTTGGTTCCGATATATATAGATATGGTTTAATCGCGTGAAAGGCGAAAACCGAGAATGGAGTGTGATTCTGACCCAACAAGTTCAGAGACTTGTCTTAAATGGGTTTATGGTTCACACTCTGGAATTTGGGGTTCAAATTATATAATTTGACCCGTATCGGCTAATTTATGAAAACTAGTTTCATAAGCCGAACCGTGCGCGCAATAGGTGAAACGGTTAACCATGAGAGTCGTACGCTTATTTCCTAAGTCAATATGCCTCAAAGAGGTTGTGGTATCAGTAGGATACCTTCCGTGATGCCCGTAACGAGTTTAAGTTGATATTATGCCCCGTAGGGGCTTTTCGGTCATTTTAAAGATTTTTAAAGAGCTTTTCGAGTTCTACAGGAAATCTGAGTTTCCCGAACAGCTTATAAAGCTTAAAATACTTGATTTATTATTTGGAACCAGTAGCAACTGGAATCGGGTCAAAAGACCTTGTAGAACTCAAGTTTTGGCCAAAAAGGGCATATTCGGTATTTACCGAACCGTAGCCATAACCACAGGTTATGAGCGAGGTAAAAATTATTAAAAATCTTTAAAATTCCCAAAATATTATTTTAATACAGTGGGTAAAAGTTTTGGTGACGAAATCTTGGTTTAGATAGGTGTTATGCTAATTGCGCCGTTAATTACTAAAGTTTACTTTAAATGCGCCATTTAGCATAACTCTCATTCTAGACCTCGAATTGACGTGAAACTTTAAGGACATGCTTATAATTTAATAAGCAAGGTTCTGGTCCGTTCACGTGTCCGAAATACTCGTTTTAATTTCAAAAGGCCGTTACGGTCAACTTTTAGGCGAATGACGGAAATGCGCAAAAGACTCGGATAACTCATGAACCGATCACAGAGGTTTATACCAACATGTGACCTGGTCCTAAGAGAGTCCTAAGGCATATCTATACCTCACTAAAACGGGTCAGAACTGAAGTCAAAGCAAAAGTCAAACTTTTGCGACATTCGGCTCCGAACCGGGTCAATATAGCAAATGATCGATTCAAACGAGCGTAAGCAAGTTTATATACTTAATATCACGTTTTATAAGTGTCAAAACAGGTTTCATAACATATACATTACAGATTATGCATAAATCGCTAAAATAGCTTTCTGTTGACTTTTTAACCGCACGTTTGACTCGATATTTGACATAGTTAGAGTGGTGATAAGGGGGAACCCTTTTAGGGGTTTATTTCCCTCATTGATACCAACTTATAACCACCTTTGATTCGTCATAAGACAGAACCATCATGGATTTAATTAAAAGTCAAACCGTATTTACGACGGTTTGTTTTCTAGCTATTTACTAAGCATAAACTGAATTATAAATGATCTAGGCAACTTACAGAAGTTGAGAGCTGATTATAGAGCAGAGAAGAGGACTTGAGGGCTCTTGCAATGACCAGAGATGTGTGTTTTTGGTGTTGTGAATGTTATGTGCATAATGTGGCTATTTATAGCCAATGCCAAGCATCTATGATCATTACAAATACCTACAACAGTCCAGAGATGATGGGTAGGTGTCCCAGAGGGCTATGGGTCGAGTAGGGGGCGCCCATGCCTCATTTATTGGAGATTGATCGTTCATAATGCCCAAAAGTCAAGAAAACACCAACTTTCTGCATCTGGGCGTCTCACGCGACCCGCATGGGAGTTCCCATGCACTTTTACGCGGGTCGCCTGAGTTTAAGAAATCAGACGCGTAATTGAGGTGGCTCGCGGCCCGCCTCAACTTAAGCTTAAACTTCACGCGGGTCGCGAGAGGTTTGTTTTTTCAGATTTTTAAAATGTTTTGTCATGATTACGAAATCCTGGTAATTAATAACGAAATCTTTCGTAATGATTTACCTGACCTTTCGGGTTTGAAGGGGTAACTTTGCGGTTTGGCCCTCGGTTATTTACCGATAGGGGCCTCGTGTTATTTACCCGCATTATTAAGTCCCCGGCTAGTTTATTAATTATTTGGAAAGCCTTAACTTTCACTGTTGACGCTTTTAACCCTTCTCATACGAATTTGAGTATAACTCTCTCGTTTTAAGACGGAACTTCGCGGAATTTATACATTATATTCTAGTGAGTGTATAATACTGTTACGAAGCCTTGGGAACGTTAAAGGGTCACTCAGAGGTATAATTAAACATGTTGACACAGTTAACCCCTGTAGTTCGTAATCTCTCACTTTCTTCCGTGTTTCGCTTCCGTACGATTTATGATTTATTCGTTTGAAGGTACAAGCATTATTTAGGGTTACTATACAGTATATTTACCCTTGTTGACATTTATAACCCTCGAATTTACATACTTTCAAGGTTTGTCAAAATTAGTCCTTTATTTATTATAGATGCCACGTGTAATCAAATGACACGTGTTAACACATCATTGGACAAAAATTCGAGGTGTTACATCCTCACCCCCTTAAAATAAATCTCGACCCGAGATTTACTCAAATAAATAGGGGTACTTTTCCTTCATTGTAGCTTCGACTTCCCACGTATATTCAGGACCTCTACGAGCATCCTATTTGACTTTTACTATCGGTACGTGCTTTCTGCGAAGCTTCTTTACCTGTCGATCCTCAATCGACAAAGGTTTTTCTATAAACTTTAAGCTCTCATCTATATGCACATCTGTGTGTGGAATCACCAATGATTCGTCGGCGAAGCACTTTTTGAGATTGCAGATGTGGAACACATTGTGAATTCCATTGAGCTCTTCAGGCAAGTTTAACTTATAGGCGACTGACCCGACCCGTTCAATGACCTCAAAAGGTCCTATGTATCTCGGACTCAGTTTGCCTTTCTTGCCGAAACGCATCACCCCCTTCCAGGGTGATACCTTAAGCAACACTTTTTCACCTACTTCGAAGTGAAGATCCTTACGTTTTGGATCAGCGTAGCTTTTCTGCCTATCGCGGGCAGCCTTGAGACGTTCCCGGATCTGGACAATCTTGTCCGTCGTCTGGAAAACTATCTCCGGTCCTGATAATTGGACCTCTCCTACTTCCGCCCAACACACAGGCGATCTACATTTCCTACCGTATAATGCCTCGAAAGGCGCAGCCTTTATGCTGGTGTGGTAGCTATTATTGTAGGAGAATTCGATCAGGGGTAGATTCTTATCCCAGTTACCACCTAAATCGATCGCACATGCACGAAGCATGTCTTCAAGCGTTTGGATAGTACGCTCACTTTGACCGTCCGTCTGTGGATGGTAAGCCGTACTAAAGTTTAAACGCGTGCCCAAAGATTGCTGGAAACTCTTCCAGAAATGAGATGTGTATCTAGTATCCCTGTCGGAGATAATAGACACAGGTATGCCGTGTAAGGCTACAATCTTATCAACATAAAGTTGGGCTAACATATCGGAGCTATACGTCTCCTTGATGGGTAGAAAATGAGCTGATTTAGTCAGCCTATCAACTATGACCCATATTGTATCGTTTCCTTTCCTGGTTTTGGGTAACTTGGTTATGAAATCCATAGTTACGCATTCCCACTTCCACTCGAGAAGTTCAGGCTGTTGTAGCAAGCCAGACGGCTTTTGGTGCTCGGCTTTGACTTGAGCACAAGTCAAGCACTTTGCTACGTGGGCGGCTACAGACTTTTTCAAGCCTATCCACCAATAATTTGCCTTCAAATCTTGATACATCTTGTCAGCACCAGGATGGACTGAGTATTTGGAACTATGGGCTTCCTGGAGAACAACATCTCGTAGTCCTCCATAAATCGGAACCCATATACGTCCGTTCAACCTAAGAATTCCATCCTTGCTAAGAGTCAACTGCTCCTCAGTTACTCCCAGCTTTTCATTAGGGTAATTAGCTTCCAACACAGCCTCTCGCTGTGCAGCTAATATCTTTTCAATTAAATTGTTCTTGACCTCAATGCTTTTGGCATTGATTCGAATAGGTTTTACCCTTTCCTTTCTGCTCAAGGCATCGGCGACTACATTCGCCTTGCCGGGATGGTACCTGATCTCGCAATCATAGTCATTCAAGGTTTCCATCCAACGGCGCTGCCTCATGTTCAACTCCTTCTGGTTGAACAGGTGCTGGAGGCTTTTGTGATCAGAATAAATCACAAATTTAATACCATAAAGATAATGCCTCCACAATTTCAGTGCAAATACAACGGCACCCAACTCCAAATCATGGGTGGTGTAATTCTTTTCATGCACCTTTAATTGCCTTGAAGCATAGGCAATGACCTTGCCCTTCTGCATAAGCACACACCCCATGCCCGTGTGTGATGCATCGCAGTAAACTACGAATTCATCAGTACCTTCAGGTAATGTCAACACAGGTGCGTTGCTCAGCTTTTGCTTCAGGATTTCGAAGGACTCTTGCTGCTTTGGGCCCCAAATGTACTTTTCTTTCTTCTTGGTCAAGGAAGTCAAGGGCGCAGCAATCCTCGAAAAATTTTCAATAAATCTCTGGTAGTATCCTGCTAACCCCAGGAAACTACGAATTTCGGTAGGCGTCTTTGGCTCTTGCCAGTTCATGACTGCCTCTACCTTAGCGGGATCCACTTGGATACCACGCTCACTCACAACGTGCCCTAAAAACTGAACCTCTCGTAGCCAGAATTCACACTTCGAGAATTTGGCGTAGAGTTTCTCACGTTGTAGTAATTCGAGAATGCAACGGAGGTGCTTCTCGTGGTCTGCTTGGTTCTTGGAATATATAAGGATATCGTCGATGAAGACTATGACAAATTTGTCCAAATACGGCTTGCAGACGCGATTCATGAGATCCATGAACGCAGCCGGTGCATTTGTGAGCCCAAAAGGCATCACTAGGAACTCGTAATGACCATAGCGAGTCCTAAATGCTGTCTTATGTACATCCTCATCTCTGACCCTTAGTTGATGATAGCCCGACCTTAAGTCGATCTTCGAAAAGTAGCTCGCTCCTTGCAGCTGATCGAACAGATCGTCAATCCGTGGCAAAGGATATCTATTCTTTATGGTAACTTTGTTCAGCTCACGGTAATCAATGCACAACCGCATTGATCCGTCCTTCTTCTTTACAAACAGGACAGGAGCTCCCCAGGGAGATGAACTAGGTCTGATAAAACCTTTTGCCAGCAGTTCATCCAACTGGGTCCTCAGTTCTTTCATTTCCGTCGGAGCTAATCTGTAAGGTGCTCTTGCTATCGGAGCCGCTCCAGGAATGATGTCTATTCTGAACTCCACTTGTCTATCTGGTGGCAAACCAGGTAGTTCTTCGGGAAAAACCTCGGGATATTCAGAAATGACAGGAAGATCCTCGATCTTCGGCTTAGGTTCTTCTATTATCACCTGGGCCATGTAAATTACACAGCCTCTGTTCAAACACCTTGAAGCTTTCAGCATAGATACGTCTTCGGGCAACCCGTACTGCGTATCTCCTCGAATGGTAAGCGATTCACCACTCGGAGTCTTTAGCACTATATGCCTCTTGCCGCAAATGATTTGGGCCTGATTACGGGATAACCAGTCCATGCCTAGCACAATGTCAAAACCCGCTAATTTGAAGGGAAGTAGAGATAAAGGAAAAGAATGGTTCCTAATGGACATTTCACATCCTTCTAGAACAGTTGAGACGGTTTCTATCGTGCCGTCCGCTAACTCTACTTCGTATTTCACGTCAAGGGTTTTGATAGGCATATTTAGTAGTTGGCAAAATTTCTGGTCTACAAAGGATTTATCAGCGCCAGAATCGAATAGTACTCTTGCAAATATATTATTTACGAGAAAAGTACCTGTAAGCACGTTGTCGTTCTGGACCGCTTCCTTTGCATCCATGCGAAAAACTCTCGCATTTGACTTCTTTGTTTCTTCCGCCTTCTTGGCATACTTAGGGCAGTTACTCTTAATGTGCCCTTTTTCATTACAACCATAGCAGGTTGCATCCTTGATTTTCTTGCACTCCACGGTCTTATGATCCTTGGACTTGCATAGTCCACAGGAAGGAGTCTTCGATTGCGGCTGTGAGTTCGATGCAAATCTGCATTTACCAGAGTGGGGTTTCTTGCAGATTTTGCAGTTGGGCCTTTCACCAGTTTGCCCATCCTTCTTTGCCTCCGACCCTCTTTTGCCTTCACCGTTTCCACGGTGCTTCTTCCCTGATCTTCGTGAGGCATCATCCTCACGTTTTCTCTTCTCAGCCTCCTTGTTCCTTAGTGTCCTCAGACGGACAGCGTCTAAGGTGAGAGACAAGGAGAGGTCAGTAACTGACCTGAAGGTCGTCGGCCGAGAGGCCTTTACACTCGCCTTTATTGCGGGCTCCAAGCCCCCAATAAAACGGGCGATTCTTCGAGGTTCTGGTGTCACAAGGTATGGGACCAGACGAGACATTGTATTGAAGCTCGTCAAATATGCCTGGCAGTCCAGGTTCGTCATCACCAGTGACACAAAGTCAGCCTCGATCTTCTCAACCTCATGCTGAGGGCAGTAGTTTTCCTTAATGAGAGCAATAAATTCCTCCCATGTCATTTTGTACAAAGCAGACTTACCAGATGCCTGCACCAACGCCCTCCACCATGCCAGGGCCTCGCCCTTAAATGACTGGGACACATATTTCACCACATCCCTCGCTGCACACCCGCTGATGTCCACTATAGTGTCCATCTCATCTAGCCAGGTGATGCAATCCACAACACCTTTCTCCCCTGTAAATTCCCGGGGCTTACAAGATACAAAATACTTGTAAGTGCAACCCTTAGCACTGGATGCATCAGTATATTCTCTATCGCGATGAACGCTGTTCTCCGTGGACGAGTGTTTGTCGTCATCTTTCTTGGGTTCAGAGGGTGGTTTGGAGTGTGTCTTTGGTTTAGAGGGTGGTTTTGACACGGTTCTGCCTTGGGACTCAGTATATTGACGATCAAGAGCTGCCTGAACAGCATTGTCAATCAGAGCCTTCAGTTGTGCGCCTGTCAGGTGCACTGGCGTATTGTTGTAGTCATCTTCATTAGTATGGCTATTCTCTCCGTTGGGATCCGCCATTGTAACTTGAATCTGTTACAGAAGATAACAAAATTTTATTCAGGAGATTAATATATAATTGTCTTTTATGCCAATTTGTCAACCATGGTACAGAGACCATATTTGGTTAACTTATTATTTCGTTACATATTAGGATTTGAATATATCCTATTTCAGCTATATAAATAGTATTGGTGGCATAAAGCCTAATCACGAGGATGTTTTATAATTTTAGCCGAGATTTCAGAGAATCAAAGGCATAGAGATTTGAACCGTAGTTCTTTTATCTCTGTCTGACAGGGAGTCATAGACCACCACTGTCTTTTGTCGTTATAAGACAATTATTACGGCCCATAGGCACTACACCTCTAATGGATGTTTTAATATGGTTGGCCCGTAGGCACTACATCTCTAATGGATGTTTTAATATGGTTGGCCCGTAGGCACTACATCTCTAATGGATGTTTTAATATGGTTGGCTCGTAGGCTCTACATCTCTAATGGATGTTTTAATAATATTGGCCCACAGGCATTACATCACTAATGGATGTTTAAATAATATTAATCACCTTCATTGGTGATTTAACCCATGATTTATAAATCATTTAGTTGGGTTTTGAAATCCTTAAAGGATTAACGTATAAGAATGACGTGCGTGATTTTAACGAATCACATCTGCCATGATTGTTAACACGCGTACAGAGGTTAACAGGGAATCAGAATCTTTTCAATTAGGTCGTACCATCTTGACTGGATCTTAAAAGACACCAAGCTATGTTTCACCTTTTAAGATTCTTTATTTAGGCAGATCAATATAAAAGGAATGGCTTTAATTTATTTTATATATATTAAAACAAAACTCATAACGTACATTCCAAAATCTCAAATACAATTACATATTGCCCTAAACGGGTCTTTCAAATAGTACATACCTCCATAGAGGTTTTAAAATAAGTGACAAGTCCACGCAGGGACTAATACAAGATAGGTGTCCATGCAAGGACTTAAAAGATAAGTCCGCGTAGGGACTGAAATACGATAAGGGTCCACGCAGGGACTTATTTCAAAGTAGAAATTACATTAGTACAACTATTAAGGGCTAGTGGTCACGTTTCTTCTTTTTGCCCTTTAGTAGGTTTGCCAAGCCCTTGAGAAATCCTCGGTGGCTTTTTTTTTCTTCCTCGAACTCCCTCTCCACACGATCTAGTCGATGGAGTATTTCTTCCTGTTCATGAGGAGAGAAACGTGGTTGTGGCGCTTGATGCGGAACTGGAGGTCTGGGAGGTATTGGATACCCATGAGCTGAGTAGTCCGGTGGTCCCATGTTTCCATGTGCTCCGTCAGGGTAGCGCGCATTATATCTTGCCGACACCACATATGGGTCGCGCTCATAGCCGTAGTTGTATTGTGCTTGTGACGGTTCGAACGGGTTGTAAGCCGTTGGACCCGTGTAAGCAGGTATGGGTTGGTCATACCCGAATGGTGGCGAATTTTGTGCAGCTGGTGCGGAGTTCGCCTCCTGTATAGGACTTGAAGGTCCTTCTTCTTGTAGTGGCGGATAGTGGCTACTACTAGAATGTCGAGGAGTGCTGAAGTGGATACCCCCTCCTCCTCGTGTAGACATACGAGCATTTGTCCTCCTACGCCTTGGCGGATCAGGTATTACTGGTTGTGCCGGTGGCGGAGGTGGTGGCGTAACTGCCTCAAAGCGTGAATCCTCAGAGGGATCCTGTGGATGTCGCGGTTGTTGAGATGTCTGTTGAGGTGGCGTGTAGTACCACTCATGTCGGTCAAATAACGCTTGGAAACTGTCTGGTCCCTGATAGGGTGTGCCATGGAAGGATAACCCATCAGAGACTTCTATCGGATGCGTGGGCGTACCACGAGCTGGTTCAGTAGGGTCCTCATCTTCCTCCATGGGATCTTCAGAAAAGTGGTCTTGTGGCCCTAGTGGAACAAAACCTGAAGGTTCCTGTATGTAGTCAGCCGGATTAAACTGGCCTATGTAGTATGGAGTAGGGTCGTCATAATTCCGGGTCGATACCGAACGTTGTAGAGGTATGAAGGAAGGTTGTGGGTTGTTGGGATCATTCTCTGAGTTTGGTCCAAAGGAGTGCCGATAAGATGGCGTCGAGCTGTGTGAGGTGGAATGCCTCGCGGGTTCGTAGAGATCTCTCCTTCGTTGTGGTTCTTCGCTCCGTGTCATCGAAGGATGTCTTGTACCTGATGGTCCAGCTTCGTTATCGTGATGTGTCACGACATCTCCCCTGCCTCTTCTTCCCCTTCCTCTTCCTCGGAATATAACAGGTGGCATTTTCCTGCTCCAAAACTTATTAAAAATCGAATTGAAAATAAAGACAAAAAGGAGTATTAATCCGAATTTGTCCTAAGTTATTGTCTAGGCTCAAGTAGGTGCAATTGTGTCATTGAGATTAAACACAATAGGATAGTGTTTAATTCACTCAATGTTGGCTCTGATACCAACCTGTCACACCCCGGTTTCCACGTGTCTCACCGGTGGGCCCGGTGGGGGATTACCGTGACGATGTTGGCAACAATATAGTCAAACCACACAATTATATAATGCACAGCGGAAGCTTAAGATAAATATATAAACTTCAACCTCTGGTTGTAATATCAAATGTATTACAGAAGTTGAATATATCCACAGCGGATCAAAAAGTAACAAATATTGTTCATTCAGATGCAGCATCGAGTTTGCGAGACTATGTACGATGCTTAGAACGCCTATACCAGCCCATTACGTATAGTACCTGCATTTAATCTTTTTGGGGAAAATACGTCAGTTTACACTGGTAAATACATTCAACTGACACATTTGAAAATGTTTATTTAAAATTGATTTGAATGCACAAGGCACAAACTCTTTTATAACTTGGGAAAATTATAATAAAATCTTGTGAACGTTTTACATGTTCTTTTATGCGTTCAGTAGCCCGGGTCGTGCCGGGTTAAAGATTTATAGACACGCCACATTGCGTAAAACCGTAGTATAAAAACCAACGGCTACGTCTTTTAATTTAATGTCGACAATGTATACCGGGTGTACGCCTACACCGGGATGTCGATGGTCGTGGCCATTTCGTAAAATGATGCTAAGGATATCCGGGACAACGGTCATTAAACCCCCCAAAGGCTTTTAAGAAACAAAACTGTTTAAATGAGCCGATCATATTATTTAATTAACCACCTAAGCGATGGAAGAATATAATGCTCAATCAAGCGGTATTAATATACCGTAACCCAAGCCCATATAGGGGAAATAAGTTAAAGTATTTACCTTTGCAAGTATATTTCCTTAATTTGGATTAAATCACCGATAGCTTTTACTGGGGCTCCTAATCTGGAACGAAGGTTTTAATTAACCTCTTAGAATCCTAACGAGTCGTTATAATGGCCGTAGCCTAGACCGGTTGGTTCCGATATATATAGATATGGTTTAATCGCGTGAAAGGCGAAAACCGAGAATGGAGTGTGATTCTGACCCAACAAGTTCAGAGACTTGTTTTAAATGGGTTTATGGTTCACACTCTGGAATTTGGGGTTCAAATTATATAATTTGACCCGTATCGGCTAATTTATGAAAACTAGTTTCATAAGCCGAACCGTGCGCGCAATAGGCGAAACGGTTAACCATGAGAGTCGTACGCTTATTTCCTAAGTCAATATGCCTCAAAGAGGTTGTGGTATCAGTAGGATACCTTCCGTGATGCCCGTAATGAGTTTAAGTTGATATTATGCCCCGTAGGGGCTTTTCGGTCATTTTAAAGATTTTTAAAGAGCTTTTCGAGTTCTACAGGAAATCTGAGTTTCCCGAACAGCTTATAAAGCTTAAAATACTTGATTTATTATTTGGAACCAGTAGCAACTGGAATCGGGTCAAAAGACCTTGTAGAACTCAAGTTTTGGCCAAAAAGGGCATATTCGGTATTTACCGAACCGTAGCCATAACCACAGGTTATGAGCGAGGTAAAAATTATTAAAAATCTTTAAAATTCCCAAAATATTATTTTAATACAGTGGGTAAAAGTTTTGGTGACGAAATCTTGGTTTAGATAGGTGTTATGCTAATTGCGCCGTTAATTACTAAAGTTTACTTTAAATGCGCCATTTAGCATAACTCTCATTCTAGACCTCGGATTGACGTGAAACTTTAAGGACATGCTTATAATTTAATAAGCAAGGTTCTGGTCCGTTCACGTGTAAGACCCTAATACGTATTTGACTAAAAGTCGCAGCGGAAGTTCAAGCCATAAACTTTCTTTCATTATAAACACCTTAACTTATTTAAAAATTAACTTTAACATAACTCTTTCACATAAATCCATCAATCGACTTATTTACTAAGTAAAAACATAGCTTATGTTTACTACATTATATACATCAACGTTCCCGTACAATCTCACTAGTGACTCGATCCTCGATCTCTATTCCTTGATGATCCTCATGACTCGTACTACCTGCGCTCACCACATAAAATTCATAACATTAGTACGCATTATAAACCTACAAGATTTATTCACGTTTACTTTCTGTTCCGTTAACTCTTTACATCCCAGCTTCCCATCTGATCGTACAATCCGTGGTGAGACTTTCTCATTGTACCTGCGTTACACTTCGTTCACAAGGCACACTATTATTATCGTCAGTACTCAATTTCATTGAATACATGCGTATATACTTTCATACGTACTTACATATATGCATCCGTTCACACATAACTACTTACAAACCTACGTACCTACATTCTTACGTACGTTCCTACATACGTGCATACCTACATACATACATGCATACATGTCTACATACGTACCTATTACATGCCTTCTCACAACCCTACATACGTGCACACATTCGTACATACTCACTTGGATATATATATACACATACACATACTACCTACATACACACCTACATACATACTGTTTTGGTCAAAAATCACACAAGGATAATGTAACCAAACTTTATGTAAACGGGGTATGATGCCTGGTTAATTATGAAAGTAAAGGATCACTTCTGTGATAAAAGGTGCAAAGACACAATGATTTATACGAGGAAAAAGCCCTTGATCAATGAATGATCTCCGGCATAAAAAACCTCGGGTGATGGCAACCACCGATCACCAACTTCAATATAACAAAAATATGATTACAACTTTGGATGATAATGAGCTGAGTACAAGGATCACTATTGCTTTTGGTGTCTAAGTGTGTGAGAGTTGCGTTGTATGTCGTGTGTGTTCTTCCGAATGAGGAAGAGGGGTATTTATACAAGTGTAGGTGACTTATTTTAGGTAAAATGACTAATTATCAGCTCATTACCCCTTTAGAAATAAAGACAATCTAGCCTAAATTGCTGCCCATGAATCAAGCCATGTTTCCATATCCTGTGCAACGTCTTTCTTTAATTAAGCTCTTGCCATAATTGTGAAGACGCGTCCCTGGATCATGATGCCTAGAGCATATCCTGCTAGATATTCCTGCAAAAATAACATTGCATTAAGCGAAGATGATCATTAGTATGAGGATCCTATAATGTCCCATGATCCTGATCCTGAAGTCCTCCTGAGGATCACTGTCTGCCAAAGAAACAAGGATCACTGGTTAGGATCACGTGTAAGGATCACCTATAATAAAAATCCAGCCCTAATAATTTCCCCCAAAATATAAGGAGTTAATTGTAAATAGACGAGTTATATTTTGTTTTGATCTTATCTCTAACGGGTGACTCCAAGAAACTAGCCGTTATGCTCGGACTAGCCGTTGTGATCATTACGTCATAGATGTGACAATCCCTGCAAATCATGATTATAAATAGGAGATAGGGTTAGGATCACTCTGCATTTAAATTCGAGATATCTTCCCTTTATAATCGCTACCGAAGACTGATCAGGTATCCTCTTCTTCTCTCTTTCTTTTCTCTTTGCTCTGTTTTCTGCTTCTACTCTGTTTCCATCCCGTTACAAATATGTTGCTCCGGAATTCTCCACACAAGGATCCTAAGAAGGATAGTCCCTTAAAAAGCCAGGGGATTATCAAGGATTCTCCTACGGAGAGGTGTTGTTTCACTGATGTTCACATAGACAGAATTCGTCATTGCTTTCCGGCGAATGCCGTTTTCAAGTCCTTCACACCTACCGCTCTGAGTGACTCCGTTTCGGATACCTGGGTGGCTTTTCCTGCTACTCCATTCACCATAGGGTATTCATATCCTTTTCCATCCTTCACCCAATCCTTCTTTTCTTTAACCGGCATCTCATATATTCAAGCTATGCCGATGATCTGGAGGGTTCTGTATACCTTCGAGAGGATCATCGAGCAGGAAGGGATTGATCTGGGGATGGCGGAGTTAGCTGAGTTTTACGATCTCACCACCTTTGGTTCTCACCGGTATTTGTTGAAACGGAAAGCCGGGGAGGATCACCCTGTCTTCAAGGTTACTAAGAACGATACAAACTGGAAGCGTCGCTTTTTCTTTGTTAGGAGGGATTCCATCCCAGATGGGAAGGATCTGCCCAAGGAATGGGCCACTCATGGTAGGATAGAGGATCCTCAAAGGATCACTATCAGCCCTGTCTCATATAATGAGGATCACTAATATCTCTTTTTATCTTTTGTGCAGCTATATCCATTGCTCATCTGAAATTAAGCCCTGCTGCAAAAGAGAGAGTCCTAGCTTTTAAAAAGCTTAATCCTGAAATCAGAAGTTTCCAAGTCACCGTCCAAGATTCTCAAGAAGTATCCTCCGCATCTGCCACTATGTCAAGTAAGTATCCTTATAGAAAATAAATTAAATGTAGGATTGTTTGATTAATAAAGCAACTTATCTTGTTTTTGATTGTGTAGGTGCTGGAAAGTCTGCCAGGTCTGTCAAATCTGCCTCCAAATTTGGGATAGGTGATCTTGCCAATGTCACATCTTCAAAGAAGAAGGCTCCTGCTGCCAGTCCTTCGGCTTCAGCCCCCAAGGCACCTATCCGGGGCAAGGGAAAAAAGAGGAAAACCTCTGAAGATCTCCAAGGATTTCCCCTCCTTCGTCAGCAATTCCTTGACTACGTGAATGAGGTAAGGATCACTGCCCCTGTTGGTTATCTGTTTCGAATATCCTGTTTCTTTGAGGATCATCCGGTTCTGAACTTACCTTACTTCCCTCTTTGCAGAAACTTGCCGAGATCGAGACCTATCTTGGCCATGTTGAGGATCAAGAGAGCCAGATTGCCGACCTTCAACAAATGGGCGTGCTTAAGGATCTCAAGATAGCAGACCTTGAGAAGGAACTCCGGGCCATGAAGGATGAGGCTGCTCAGAGGTTGATCGATATGGATAACGAGAAGCAGGAGATCACCCAAGACGCCAAGGTCTCCGCGGCAATTGCTATGTACAAGATACAACTTCAGATGGCTGAGGAGGCTCAGGATCCTACCTTTGACAAAAGCTCGTGGGACGTTGAAGGTTGGAAGGCAAGGCTGGCAGAGTTGGAGGATGATGATGATGCTGAGGATATCCCTATGCTTGAAGGTGGAGATGCTGGTAAGGATCAGGGTGAAGCTAGTGGAGCTGGTGGTGATGGTGCAGCGAAGGTGTAGGCTGCATGATTGGGCGATGATGGATATTTCGAGACTAGGCCGGAGCCCAATTTTTTAGGATTGGTAGTGGTTTTTTGTGGTAGTGGTGTTTGTGAACAATTATGGTCTGTAATCTTCGAACAATAGTTCTTAGGGTAAAGGATCCTGGATCCTTCGAACAATAGGTAGGATTACAAAAGGTGGAGGGATCCTCTGTTTGGGGGATGAAGCCTTTGTGATCCTGCCGCTTTTAATTTCCTGCACAATGCTAAGACCGCACAGACAATGGACACCCTTTGCCAACCCATGTGGACGGGCCACGTTTTGCTGGTAGAAATGTGGGTTGGCAATTTTGACAACTCTTTGAAAGGGTTAATGATCCTTTTATTTAATAATATAACTTAACTTTTTTGGCTTATCTCGTGTTGTTATCCTTATCTTCTTGTTTCTTAGTTGTTTTTGTAGTATATTTGTTAAAGTGGCAAGAGTTGAAAATATATTTAACAAATTTAGGATATGATCCTAGATCAAATATCCTGAAATTGAAAATATTCAAAGTATTTTAGTTCAAGGATCATAGGTTTGGTTGTCAAAGTATAAGGGTCGGTTAGGATAATGAATATAATCAAAATAGTCAAGGATCATACCTGAGGATCCAAGTTAGGATCCTTACCTTCAATCAAGGCAATCATAGATAAGACTTTGATAGTTAATAAGGATTAAGGACCCTTATGTGTTTAGACTTCCAAAACCTGAAAAGTGAGATATAACTTGGGACTAAGCCAATGTAAAAGATAAATTAGTAACTGGGGACATGCTCAAAGGATAATTGGGGATGATCCCAGAGGATCACTGGGGACAAGCCCATAGGATAACTGAGAATGATCCCAGAGGATCACTAGGGACAAGCCCATAGGATAACTGAGAATGATCCCAGAGGATCACTGGGGACAAGCCCATAGGATAACTGGGGACAAGCCCAAAGGATCGTATGTAAACTGGAGTATGGCCCTTTTCTGGCGACTATCCAAACTTGGTGACATGAAAATGTCAAAACCTTAGCTAACGTGAAAACGTTAGAAACCTTAGGAACGGATGTATGGTACGTCTACCATTATACGTAGGATCCTAAATATAGCCAGTACGATGAGGTTGTCAGCCCCGAAAGTGGGTACTGGTCCCAAAGACGTGAACTATACCAGGATCATCGTGCGCTGCTGGCGGAAACTGGGGATAATCCCAAGGATAACTGGGGTTGGACCCAAGGATCTATGGTGCTTTTGGAGATCTTTGACGACTTGCTGAAGATACCTGAACTATCATAACTCAAATGGTTTGTGAGTAGAGGATGAAGGATACATGATCCTTATCCTTAGGTAAAAAGTAAGAAAATGCAATAGTTTTAGGATAAGCATATTACCAGAGTAAGGATCACTGATATCTCCGGGATCCTTCAAGGATACTTCAATGTAAGGATCACATGCATGAAGGATCATGTTCACATGAAATATTTCTTTAAGTGAACAGCATTCCAGGCTCTTGGTAACAAGTTTCCTTCCATGGTTAGCAATCTGTATGCCCCCTTTCCTGCTTCAGCTTCAATCAAGTAGGGACCTTCCCATTTTGGTGCTAGCTTCCCGTCAGCAGGATTGATAGTATTTTGAAATGCTTTTCTCAACACCATATCTCCGACTTGGAACTTCCTTATCCTGACATTTTTGTTGTAGGTACCAGCCATTCTTTGTTGGTAGCTTGCCATCCTTATCCTAGCTAGATCCCTGATTTCCTCAATAGTATCCAAATCCTGAGCTAGGATTGTAGCATTTTCTTCAGGATCACGAGCACTTGTTCTAGCAGTTGGGATCACCATTTCTGTTGGGATCACTGCTTCTGCCCCAAATACTAAAGAGAAAGGTGTTTGACCAGTGGCATTCTTGGGAGTTGTCCTATCAGCCCATAGCACATAAGGTAACTCTTCTGCCCATTTCCCCTTCTTGGATCCTAGCTTCTTCTTCAGATTGTTGATGATGATCTTGTTGGATGATTCTGCTTGACCATTGGCTTGTGGGTGAACTGGTGTTGATGTGATCATCTTGATTCCCAACTGTCACAAAAGTTAGTGGTTCTGCTTCCAATGAATTGGGAGCCATTATCACATACAATTTCAGAGGGAATGCCAAATCTAGTTATAATGTTTCTTTTAATGAAGGATATGACTTCCTTTTCTCTGACTTGAGCGAAGGCTTCAGCTTCTATCCACTTGGAAAAATAGTCAGTCATGACAAGCATAAATACTTTTCCACCAGGTGCTTTAGGGAGCTTGCCAACTATATCCATTCCCCATCTCATGAATGGCCAAGAGGATGGTATTGGGTGTAAAAATTCAGCTGGCTGATGGAGGATATTGCTATGCCTTTGGCAAGGATCACATTTCTTAGCATACTCTACAGCATCCCTTTTCATGGTTGGCCAGTAGTATCCTGTTCTAAGGATCCTTGAGAATAATGCCCTGCCCCCAGTGTGGTTTCCGCAATCTCCTTCATGGAAATCTTTCAACACTTCCTCGATTTCAGGATCCTCGATACATCTCAAATATGGTCCTGCAAGAGATCGCTTATATAATACATTATTCAAAGTTGTAAATTGAGATACCTTAATCCTGAAAGCTCTAGGATTTTCTCCCGTCGGAATCTCCCCATGTTGCAAGTATCTCATGATTGGTGAGATCCATGATCCTGAATAAGATTGGGTTTCTTCACTAGGGATCATTGCAGTATCCTCTTCTATTTCCATGGCCACCTGATTTTCAATAGCAGGAGCCAGGATATGGATGATAGGGATACTTATATCTTCTGGAATCTTCAAGGATGATCCTAGGTTGGCCAATGCATCAGCCCCTGTGTTCTCCTCCCTTGGTACCTGTGTCAAGCTGAAAGAAACAAAAGAGAGTGCCAATTCTTTGACTATCTCTAAGTATTTGGTTAGTTTTTCACCTTTAACAGCATAGGATCCGTTAAAGTGATTAGTGATCAATAATGAGTCTACATATACTTTAAGATACTTTACCCCCATATCCTTAGCAATTTGTAAGCCAGCAATTAAGGCTTCATATTCAGCCTCATTGTTAGTTGCTTGGAACTCACAGGCTATGGAGTGGGGTATTATGTCCCCCTGTGGCGATTTTAGTAGGATCCCTAGCCCTGTGCCTTTGATATTTGAGGATCCGTCAGTGTGTAGTATCCAAGGATCCTTGGTCTCATCCAGCTGCTGGACCTCCAATTCTGCTTCTTTTTGTAGATCACTACTGAAATCAGCCACAAAGTCAGCTAGTGCTTGAGATTTAATAGCTGTTCTTGGTTCGTATCTTATATCATGGGCACTAAGCTTTACTGCCCATTTAGCCATTCTCCCTGACATATCTGGTTTCCTGAGGACATTCTTAATTGGAAAATTAGTTCTAACAACAATAGTATGGGTTTCAAAATAATGTCTTAACTTAGTCAATGCCATGATTAATGCAAGGATAAGTTTTTCGAGGTGTGAGTACCTGGATTCGGCATCAAGTAGACTTTTACTTACATAGTAGATAGGATATTGTGTACCTTCGTGATCCTTTACAAGGACAGCACTTACAGCGGTTGAGGATACCGCCAGATATAAGGATAACACATCTCCTTTTTCCGGTTTTGCTAATGCTGGTGCTGAGGACATATACTCTTTTAGGGCTTGTAAAGCATTCTCATGCTTCTCAGTCCATTCGAACTTCTTATTCTTCCTTAGGATATCGTAAAATTCTCTGCATTTCTCTGAGGATTTCGATATGAACCTGTTCAAAGCTGCTATCCTGCCTGTCAGTCTTTGAACATCCTTGGCATTGGCAGGAGATTTGATATTTATTAATGCTTTGATTTGTTCCGGGCTTGCTTCAATGCCCCTCTGGGTTACCATGTATCCTAAGAACTTTCCTGCCTTAACACCAAAATGGCATTTTGAAGGATTAAGTTTCATGTTGTAATTATCAAGGATATCGAATGCTTCTTCTAAGTCCCTTAGGTGATCCTCAGCTTTCTTTGACTTGACCACCATATCATCTATGTACACCTCCATAGTTTTTCCAATTTGATCTTTGAACATCATATTTACCAGCCTTTGATATGTTGCACCTGCATTTCTTAGTCCAAAAGGCATGGCAATATAACAATATAAACCGGTTGGGGTCATAAAGGCTGTATCCTCTTGGTCAGATGGTTCCATCTGGATTTGTTGGAACCCAGATGATGCATCCATAAAGGTCAACAGTTCATGCCCCGCTGTTGCATCCACCATGGAGTCAATGTGGGGTAATGGGAAAGGATCCTTGGGACATGCCTTATTCAAATCAGTGAAATCGACACATACCCTCCACTTTCCGTTTTTCTTTTGGACAACAACCACATTGGCTAACCATTTTGGATACTTTACCTCTCTGATCATACCTGCTCGAAGTAGTCTCTCTACTTCTTCTTGGATAATGGCATTCCTTTCTGGTGCAAACTTCCTCCTTTTTTGATGGATTGGTTTGATAGACCTGTCAATGCCAAGTTTGTGAGTAATAATATCCTTAGATATACCTGTCATGTCTTCATGTTTCCAAGCAAAGGTGGATTTTCTTCTTTTGAGGAAGGATATCATGTCTTCTTTCATCTTGCCAAGGATCCCTGATCCGATATAGATTTTTGATTCAGGATCACTAGGATCCAAGAGGATCTCATCTACATCTTGTTCCCTTGCCTCCAAGACATTCCTTGGAGGATACTGTAATTGCTATTGCTCCCTTGGCTTCGAGGTTGGCTTCATAGATGAGGTATAACAATCCTTAGCCTCCTGCTGGTCACTATCGATCTTGATTATTCCCCATGGGCTAGGGAGCTTCACACATTGATGGTAGGTAGATGGGACTGCTTTCATATCATGTATCCAAGGCCTGCCAAGGATAACGTTGCAACAAGATAAACAGTCAATAACACAAAATTTTTGGTAATTATGTAATCCTTCCACGTAGATTGGGAGTTTGATATCCCCCAGAGTTTTCTTCGTCTCCCCACTGAATCCTACAAGCACGGAGGATCTTGGTGTGATGTCTGATTCTGGGATTCCCATCTTCTTCAGGACATCAAGCTGGATAATGTTCACTGAGCTCCCTCCATCAATAAGGATCCTGCGGACAAAATGGTTAGAGATAAAGAGAGTGATAACTAAACTATCATGGTGAGGATCCTGAATGTTGATGCGATCATCCTCGTCAAATGTTATCATCTTCCCTTCTGAGACACTTGATGTTCTAATAGGCCTTTCTCCATTATCCATTTTTGATTCGTTTGCATGTCTTTTGGCCGCCGAGAAGGATGTACCACAGATGTCTGATCCTCCGGATATAAAGTTGATCACTTGTGCATTTGCCGGAGGTGTTGGAGCTTTTTCGGGGATCCTTTCAGGATCCTGGGTCCTTTGCTTTTTTCTCCCCAATAACTCTTTTAGATGCCCCTTGCTTAACAGGTATCCGATTTCTTTTCTTAAGGCTATGCAATCTTCAGTTAGATGCCCGAAATCCTCATGGTATGCACACCATTTTGACTTGTCTTTAGTCCCGGATGGTTTATCATTCTTCCTGGGCCACCTAGCTTTTTCACTTAAATTCTGCATTGCAAGGATTAGTTCATGATTATCAACGGAAAAACAATATTCTGAGATTGGAGGATATCCTTCATCATCCTCTTCTTGGTCAACAGCATGCACATTCTTGTTCTCATTTCTATGGTAGGATTTGAACTTGTTGCTCTTGAAGGAGGATCCTTGCTTATCTTGTTTTGAGGATCCTACTTGTCTCTCCTGGATCCTCTTGTCATCCTCTAGCCGGATAAACCTGAGTGCTCGAGTTCTTACTTCATCTAAATTCCTGCATGGTGTCATAACAAGATCATCATAGAATAATGAATCCTTAAGCAGTCCCATTTTGAAGGCTTCAACAGCCGTAGCCATATCCAAGTTGGGAATGTCCAAGGATTCTTTACTAAATTTAGTTATATAATCCCTTAATGATTCATTATGATTTTGAGTTATCCTGTACAAATCACTAGTTAATTTTTCAAATTTTCTGCTACAAGAGAATTGGTTATTGAATAAATTAACTAAATTGGCAAATGAAGTAATAGAGTAAGGGGGAAGACTTAGCAGCCACTTAAGAGCTGATCCAGTAAGAGTGGATCCAAATCCTTTACATAGGCATGCTTCCTTCAATTTTTCTGGGATAGGATTGATCTCCATCCTCTCCCTGTATTGTGCTATATGCTCCTCTGGATCCGTTGTGCCATCATACAACTTCATGGTAGGGATATGGAACCTTTTGGGTACCTCTGCATCACAAATTGGTGGTGCAAAACGGGATACCTTGTGGCTTCCATCCGCAATCTCTGGGATAGGCTTGACTACCCCTGGAACACTTGAGATCATATCTTTTAGCTTCTGCAACTCCCTGGCCATAGCATGATTGGTACCTGTATCCTGCATGAATCCATGGTTAGTGGTAGGATAATTGTTTAAAGTGTTACCTCCCATTGGGTTCAAGTTAGGGAATCCATATTGCTGGGGTTCTGGAACAACGGAGGGACCAGTGGAAGCAATGGTCTGCATTGGAATGAAGTCCCCTTGATGGACATCTAGACTTCCTGTTTGCAGATTTTTTAGGGATCCTGGTATCTGGAAGGATCCTGGTGTCTGGGATGATCCTGGAACGAAGGAGGATCCTTGAACCGGGGATGATCCTGGAACAAAGGAGGATCCTTGAAATTGCTGTGTCTCCGGATAGGCTCCCAAATTCCTGAAGGATCCCATGTACTGAGGATAGGATCCTACAGGCTGAGAATGTGAGCCTGACGTCTGAGTCATTGCTGCCGAGTTGAGATGTGTTCCTCTTGACTCCCCTATGATTTGCACGTCCGGGATCCCTGATGGCTGGGAGGTGATCATTGGAGTATCAAAACTCAAGGATTTGGGCATCAGTGGAGAATGATCCTCTGCCGCTTTCTTTTGTCTTTTGAGATCTCCAATTTCCCTGAGGATCCTTTCGTTAGTTTCATCTTGTCGCTGCATACGATCCTTCATCTGCAAAATTAAAGCAAATACATCACTAGTACTGGGAATAGAAGAATTCATAGCAGAAGAAGATAGAGGTTTAGAGAAAGTGGGAGTTGATCTCTTCTCAGTATTTTTCTGAGATCCTGCCGGTGGAGGAGGCAAGGTGATCTGTGATGAGGTGACTGCAGACATCGCCGTGGACGTGTTCTTCAATGATGAAGCCATGTAACTCTTTCAAAATGATTTCGAACAAAAGATTTTCTTATGAATGAAGCACCAATTGCCCCACGGTGGGCGCCAAACTGTTTTGGTCAAAAATCACACAAGGATAATGTAACCAAACTTTATGTAAACGGGGTATGATGCCTGGTTAATTATGAAAGTAAAGGATCACTTCTGTGATAAAAGGTGCAAAGACACAATGATTTATACGAGGAAAAAGCCCTTGATCAATGAATGATCTCCGGCATAAAAAACCTCGGGTGATGGCAACCACCGATCACCAACTTCAATATAACAAAAATATGATTACAACTTTGGATGATAATGAGCTGAGTACAAGGATCACTATTGCTTTTGGTGTCTAAGTGTGTGAGAGTTGCGTTGTATGTCGTGTGTGTTCTTCCGAATGAGGAAGAGGGGTATTTATACAAGTGTAGGTGACTTATTTTAGGTAAAATGACTAATTATCAGCTCATTACCCCTTTAGAAATAAAGACAATCTAGCCTAAATTGCTGCCCATGAATCAAGCCATGTTTCCATATCCTGTGCAACGTCTTTCTTTAATTAAGCTCTTGCCATAATTGTGAAGACGCGTCCCTGGATCATGATGCCTAGAGCATATCCTGCTAGATATTCCTGCAAAAATAACATTGCATTAAGCGAAGATGATCATTAGTATGAGGATCCTATAATGTCCCATGATCCTGATCCTGAAGTCCTCCTGAGGATCACTGTCTGCCAAAGAAACAAGGATCACTGGTTAGGATCACGTGTAAGGATCACCTATAATAAAAATCCAGCCCTAACACATACATACATACATTCATTCATACATACCACTTATATTCACACATACATACATACATACCTTCATTCATACATACCACTTATATTCACACATACATACTGTTTTGGTCAAAAAATCACACAAGGATAATGTAACCAAACTTTATGAAAACGGGGTATGATGCTTGGTTAATTATGAAAGTAAAGGATCACTTCTGTGATAAAGATGCAAAGACACGATGATTTATACGAGGAAAAAGCCCTTGATCAATGAATGATCTCCGGCATAAAAAACCTCGGGTGATGGCAACTACCGATCACCAACTTCAATATAACGAAAATATGATTACAACTTTGGATGATAATGAGCTGAGTACAAGGATCACTATCGCTTTTGGTGTCTAAGTGTGTGAGAGTTGCGTTGTATGTCGTGTCTCTTCTTCCGAATGAGGAAGAGTGGTATTTATACATGTGTGGGTGACCTATTTTAGGTAAAATGACTAGATATCAGCTCATTACCCCTTTAGAAATAAAGATAATCTAGCCTAAATTGCTGCCCATAAATCAAGCCTAGTTTCCATATCCTGTGCAACGTCTTTCTGCGATTAAGCTCTTGCCATATTTGTGAAGACGCGTCCCTGGATCATGATATCTAGAGCATATCCTGCTAGATGTTCCTGCAAAACAATATTGCATTAAGCGAAGATGATCGTTAGTATGAGGATCCTATAATGTCCCATGATCCTGATCCTGAAGTCCTCCTGAGGATCACTGTCTGCCAAAGAAACAAGGATCGCTGGTTAGGATCACGTGTAAGGATCACCTATAATAAAAATCCAGCCCTAACAATTGCCCCCAAAATATAAGGAGTTAATTGTAAATAGACGAGTTATATTTTGTTTTGATCTTATCTCTAACGGGCGATTCCGAATAACTAGCCGTTACACATGGACTAGCCGTTGTGATCATCACGTCACAGATGTGACAATCCCTGCAAATCATCATTATAAATAGGAGATAGGGTCAGGATCAGTTTGTATTTAAATTCAAGATACACTCCCCTTATATTCTGCACCGAAGGTTGTTCAGGTATCCTCTTCTTCTCTCTTTCCCTTCTTCCTTTTCTTTGCTCTGTTTTTTCTACTCCGTCTCTGTTTCTATTCCGTCACGAAACATGTTGCTCCGGAATTCTCCACACAAGGATTCCAAGAAGGATAGTCCCTTAAAAAGCCAGGGGATTATCAAGGATTCTCCTACGGAGAGGTGTTGCTTTAGTGATGCTCACGTAGACAAAATTCGTCACTGCTTTCCGGCGAATGCCGTTTTTAAATCCTTTGATCCTACTGCTTTGAGCGACTATATCTCGGATGTCTGGGTGGCTTTTCCTGCTACCCCGTTTGCTATAGGGTACTCGTATCCTTTTCCAGACTTTACCCAGTCTTTCTTTTCCTTAACCGGCATCTCTTACATCCAAGCTATGCCGATGATCTGGAGGGTTCTTTATACCTTCGAGAGGATCATCGAGCAGGAAGGGATTGATCTGGGGATGGCGGAGTTAGCTGAGTTTTACGATCTCACCACCTTCGGTTCTCACCGATATTTGTTGAAACGGAAAGCTGGGGAGGATCACTCAATCTTCAAAGTTACTAAGAATGATACCAACTGGAAACGTCGGTTTTTCTTTGTTAAGAGGGATTCCATCCCGGATGGGAAGGATCTGCCCAAGGAATGGGCCACTCATGGTAGGGTAGAGGATCCTCGAAGGATCACTATCAGTCCTGTCTCCTATGATGAGGATCACTGATGTCTTTTTTCCTTTGTCTTTTATGCAGCTATTTCCATTGCTCGTCTGAAATTAACCCCCGCTGCAAAAGAGAGAGTGTTAGCTTTTAAAAAGCTTGATCCTGAAGTCAGAAGTTTCCAGGTCACCGTCCAAGATTCTCAAGAAGTATCCTCTGCATCTGCCACTATGTCAAGTAAGTATCCTTACAGAAAATAAATTATATGTAGGATTGTTTGATTAACAAAGCAACTTATCTTGTTTTTTTGATTGTGTAGGTGCCGGAAAGTCTGCCAGGTCTGTCAAATCAGCTTCTAAATTTGGGTTAAGTGATCTTGCCAATGTTACGTCTTCAAAGAAGAAGGCTCCTGCTGCCAGTCCTTCAGCATCAGCTCCCAAAGCGTCTATCCGGGGCAAGGGGAAGAAGAGGAAGACTACTGAAGATCTACAAGGATTTCCCCTCCTCCGTCAGCAATTCCTTGACTATGTGAATGAGGTAAGGATCACTGCCCCTGTAGGTTATCCGCCTAGCATATCCTGCTTTTCTTGAGGATCATATGATCTTATGCTTATCTTTTTCTTCTCCTGTTGCAGAAACTTGCCGAGATTGAGACCTATCTTGGCCATGTTGAGGACCAAGAGAGCCAGATTGCTGACCTTCAACAAATGGGCGTGCTTAAGGATCTCAAGATAGGAGATCTTGAGAAAGAACTCCGGGTCATGAAGGCTGAGGCTGCTCAGAGGTTGATTGATATGGATAACGAGAAGCAGGAGATCACCCAAGATGCTAAGGTCTCCGCGGCAATTGCTATGTATAAGATACAACTTCAGATGGCCGAGGAGGCTCAGGATCCTACCTTTGACAAAAGCTCGTGGGATGTTGAAGGTTGGAAGGCAAGGCTGGCAGACCTGGAGGACGAGGATGAGGCTGAGGAGATCCCCATGCTGGAAGGTGGTGATGCTGAGAAGGATCAAGGTGGAGATGCTGGTGGTGATGAAGCAGCGAAGGTGTAGGCTGCATGATTGGGCGATGATGGATATTTCGAGACTAGGCCGGAGCCCAATTTTTTAGGATTGGTAGTGGTTTTTTGAGGTTGTTGATGTCTGAAACAATTATGGTCTGTAATCTTTGAACAATAGTTTCTTAGGGTTAAGGATCCTGGATCCTTTGAACAATAGGTAGGATTACAAAAGGTGGAAGGATCCTCTGTTTGGGGGATGAAGCCTTTGTGATCCTGCCGCCTTTATTTCCTGCAAAATGCTAAGACCGCATAGACAATGGACACCCTTTGCCAACCCATGTGGACGGGCCACGTTTTGCTGGTAGAAATGTGGGTTGGCAATTTTGACAACTTTTTGAAAGGGTTAATGATCCTTTTGTTTAATAATATAACTTAACTTTTCTGGCTTATCTTGTGTTGTTATCCTTCAATAATCCTCTTATTTCTCAATTGCTATATTTGTTAAAATAACAAGAGTTGACAAAGTGTTTAATAAACTTAGGATATGATCCTAGATCAAATATCCTCATATTGAAAATTCTCATAGGTTTGGTTGTCAAAGTATAAGGGTTGGTTAGGATAAAGAGTATAATCAAAAATAGTCAAGGGTCATACCTGAGGATCCACGTTAGGATCCTAACCTTCAATCAAGATAATCGTAGATAAGACTTTGATAGTTAATAAGGATTAAGGACCCTTTGTGACACCTCGAATTTTTGTGTCCAATGATGTGTTAACACGTGTCATTTGTTTACACGTGGCATCTATAATAAATAAAGGACTAATTTTGACAAACCTTGAAAGTATATAAATTCGAGGGTTATAAATGTCAACAAGGGTAAATATACTGTATAGTATCCCTAAATAATGCTTAAACCTTCAAACGAATAAATTATAGATCGTACAAATATAAAACGCGGAAGAAAGTGAGAGATTACAAACTACAGGGGTTAACTGTGTCAACATGTTTAATAATACCTCTGAGTGACCCTTTAACGTTCCAAAGACTTTGTAACGGTATTATACCCTCACTAAAATAATATATATGAATTTCGCGAAGTTTCGATATGAAACGAGAAAGTTACGATCGAATTCGTAGAAGAAGGGTTAAAAGCGTCAACAGTGAAAGTTAAGGCTTTCCAATATAATTAATAAATAAACCGGGGACTAAATAATGCGGGTAATTAACACGAGGCCCCTATCGGTAAATAACCGAGGGCCAAACCGCAAAGTTACCCCTTCAGAACCGAAAGGCCAGGTGAATCATTACGAAAGATTTCGTTATTAATGGCCCGATTCTGTAATGATTATAAAAGATTTGAAAAATTCTGAAAACATAACCCCACGCGACCCGCGTAAAGGTTCAACCTAAGTTGAGGCGGGCCGCGAGCTCCCTCTATTACGCGTCTGATTCTTAACCTTTAGGCGACCCGCGTAAAAGAGCATGGGAACTCCCATGCGGGTCGCGTAAAGTGCCCAGATGCAGAAAAATGGTAACTACTTGGCTTTTGGAACTTGTGAACGATTATGCATGCAATTATGGGGCATGGGCACCCTACAAATGACCCATACATTTAGGGGACAACTACCCATCAGCTCTGGACTGATAGTAGAGCTTGTAATGATCATAAGTGGCCTTCCTTGGCTATAAATAGCCACTTCTTGTGCATTACCAATCACACAACTCAAAAACACTTATATCTGATCATTCAAGAGCTCTCTAGCTTTCCCTTCTGTTCTCTCATCAAGAGTTAACTTCTGTAAGTCGTTCATAGCCATTTTGGTTCCACATTTCCATAGTTATAGCCTATAAACGCAACCGTCGTAACTAACGGTTGTCATTGCAATATCTTGCAAACGATTCAGTCTTATGACGAATCAAAAATAGTTATGAGTTGGTATTTATGTGGGTATTAAACCTCTAAAATGGTTCCCCCTGATCACCACTCTAACTATGTCAAATATCGAGTCAAACGCGCGGTTAAAAAGTCAACAGAAAGCTATTTTAGCAATTTAAGCATAATCTGTGATATATATGTTATGGAACCGTTTTGACAATCATAAAACATGATAATATGTATATAAACATGTTTGCGCTCGTTTGAATCGATCATTTACTATATAGAACCGGTTCGGAGCCGAATGTCGCAAAAGTTTGACTTTTGCTTTGACTTCAGTTCTGACCCGTTTTAGTGAGGTATAAATATACCCTAGGACTCTCTTAGGACCAGGTCACATGTTGGTATAAGCCTCTGTGGTCGGTTCATGAGTTATCCGAGTCTTTAGCGCATTCCGTCATTCGCCTAAAAGTTGACCGTAACGGTCTTTTAAAAATTAAAACGAGTATTTCAGACACGTGAACGGACCAAAACCTTGCTTAGTAAATTATAAGCATATCCCTGAAGTTTCACGTCAATCCGAGGTCTAGAATGAGAGTTATGCTAAAAGGCGCACTTTTAAGAAAATTTTGTATTTAACGGCGCAATTAGCATAACGCCCATCTAACCCAAGTTTTCGTCACCAAAACTTTTACCCACTGTGGTAAAATAATATTTTGGGAATTTTAAAGATTTTTAATAATTTTTACCTTGCTCATAACCTGCGGTTATGGCTACGGTTCGGTAAATACCGAATATGCCCTTTTTGGCCAAAACGGGAGTTCTACAAGGTCTTTTGACCCGATTCCAGTTGCCACTGGTTTTAAATAATAAATAAAGTATTTTAAGCTTTATAAGCTGTTCGGGAAACTCAGATTTCCTGTAGAACTCGAAAATCCCTTTTTAAAGTCTTTAAAATGACCGAAAAGCCCCTACGGGGCATAATATAAACTTAAACTCGTTACGGGCATTACAAAAGGTATCCTACTGATACCAAAATACTTTTAAGGCATATTGACTTAGGAAATGAGCGTAGGACTCTTGTGGTTAACCGTTTCGCCTATTTGCGCACACGGTACGGCTCATGGAACTAGTTTTCGTGCAATAGCCGATATGGGTCAAATTATATTATTTGAACCCCAAAATCCAGAGTATGAACTATAAACCCATATAAAACAAGTCTCTGAACCTGTTGGGTCCAAATCATACTCCATTCTCGGTTTTCGCCTTTTCGTGCGAATTAACCATATCTAAATATCGGAATCAACCGGTTTAAGCTACGGCTAATACAAGGACCGTTAGGATTCTAAGAGGTTAATTAAAACCTTCGTTCCAGATTAGGAGCCCCAGTAAAAGCTATCGGTGACTTGATCTAAATTAAGGATTAATACTTGCAAAGGTAAATACTTTTGACTTATTTCCCCTATATGGGCTTGGGTTACGGTATATTAATACCGCTTGATTGAGCATTATATAATTCCATCGCTTAGGTGGTTAATTGATTAATTATGATTGGCTCATTTAAACAGTTTTGTTGCTTATAAGCCTTTGGGGGGTTTAATGACCGTTGTCCCGGATATCCTCGGCATCATTTTACGAAATGGCCACGACCATCGACATCCCGGTGTAGGCGTACACCCGGTATAAAGTGTCGACATTAAAACTAAAAGACGTAGCCGTTGGTTTCTGTACTACGGTTTTACGCAAACGTGGTGTGTCTATAAATCTTTAACCCGGCACGACCCGGGCTACTGAACGCATAAAAGAACATGTAAAACGTTCACAAGATCATTATGAATTTTCCCAAGTTATAAAAGAGTTTGTGCCTTGTGCATTCAAATCAATTTTAATAAACATTTTCAAATGTGTCAGTTGAATGTATTTACCAGTGTAAACTGACGTATTTTCCCCAAAAAGATTAAGTGCAGGTACCTAAACGTAATTGGCTGGTATTAGCTCCCTAGCGTCGGGATAAGCCTCGCAAGCTTGATTGCAGTATCTAATGGAACAATACTTTATCTTTATTTACGATCCACTGTGGATATTCAACTTCTGTAATACATTGATATTATCATCAGAGGTTGAAATTTATATATTTATCTTATGCTTCCGCTGTGCATTATATAATTGTGTGGTTTGACTATATTGTTGCCAACATCGTCACGGTAATCCCCCACCGGGCCCACCGGTGAGACACGTGGAAAACGGGGTGTGACAGGTTGGTATCAGAGCCAACATTGAGTGAATTAAACACTACCCTATTGTGTTTAATCTCAGTGACACAATTGCACATACTTGAGTCTAGACAATAACGTAGGACAAATTCGGATTAATACTCCTTTTTGTCTTTATTTTTCGATTTGATTTTAATAAGTTTTGGAGCAGGAAAATGCCACCTGTTATATTTCGAGGAAGAGGAAGGGGACGAAGAGGCCGAGGAGAAATCGTGACACATCACGATCAAGAAGCTGGACCATCTGGTACAAGACATCCTTCGATGACACGAAGCGAAGAGCCACAACGACGAAGAGATCTTTACGAACCAGCGAGGCATTCCACTTCGCACAGCTCGACGCCATCCTACCGGCACTCCTTTGGGCCAGATTCAGAAAATAATCCCAACAACCCACAACCTTCCTTCATACCTCTACAACGTTCGGTATCGCACCGAAACTACGACGACCCTAGTCCATACTACGTAGCTCAGTTTAATCCGGCTGACTACATACAGGAACCTTCAGGTTTTGTTCCACTAGGGCCACAAGACCACTTTTCTGAAGATCCCATGGAGGAAGATGAGGATCCAACTGAACCAGCTCGTGGTACGCCCACGCATCCGATAGAAGTATCTGATGGATCTTCATATCATGGTCCGCAGTATCAAGGCCCAGATAGCTTTATGGCCTTGTTTGACCGACATGAGTGGTACAATACACCATCTCATCAGACACAACAACCGAGACATCCACAGGATCCCTCTGAGGATTCACGCTTTGAGGCAGTTACGCCACCACCTCCGCCACCGGCACAACCAGTTATACCTGATCCGCCGAGGCGTAGGAGGACCAATGCTCGTATGTCTACACGAGGAGGAGGGGGTAACCACTTCAGCACTCCTCGACATTCTAGTAGCAGCCACTATCCGCCGCTACAAGAAGAAGGACCTTCAAGTCCTATACAAGAAGCGAACTCCGCACCTACTGCACGAAATTCGCCACCATTTGGGTATGACCAACCCATACCAGCTTACACAGGTCCAACGGCTTACAACCCGTTTGAACCGTCACAAGCACAATACAACTATGGCTATGAGCACGACCCATATGTGGTGTCGGCTAGATATAATGCGCGCTACCCTGACGGAGCACATGGAAACATGGGACCAACGGACTACTCAGCTCATGGGTATCCAATACCTCCCAGACCTCCAGTTCCGCATCAAGCGCCACAACCACGATTTTCTCCTCCTGAACAGGAAGAAATACTCCATCGACTAGATCGTGTGGAGAGAGAGTTCGAGGAAGAGAAGAAAAGCCACCGAGGATTTCTCAAGGGCTTGGCGAACCTACTAAAGGGCAAAAAGAAGAAACGTGACCACTAGCCCTTAATAGTAGTACTACTGTAATTTCTACTTTGAAATAAGTCCCTGCGTGGACAACTTATCATATTACAGTCCCTACGTGGACTTATCTTTAGTCCTTGCATGGACACCTATCTTATATTAGTCCCTGCGTGGACTTGTCACTTATTTTAAAACCTCTATGGAGGTATGTATTATTTGAAAGACCCGTTTAGGGCAATATGTAATTGTGTTTGAAGTTTTGGAATGTATGTTATGAGTTTTGTTTTAATATATATAAAATAAATCAAAACCATTCCTTTTATATTGACCTGCCTAAATTAAGGTGAAACCTAGCTTGGGGTCTGTTAAGATCTAGTCAAGATGGTACGACCTAACTGAACGGGATTCTGATTCCCTGTTAACCTCTGTACGCATGTTAACATTCATGGCAGATGTGATTCGTTATAATCACGCACGTCATTCCTACACAATAATCCTTTAAGGATTTCAAAACCCAACTAAATGATTTATAAATCGTGGGATAAATCACCAATGAAGGTGATCAATATTATAAAGACATCCATTTAGTGATGCAATGCCTACGGGCCAGTACTATAAAGACATCCATTTAGTGATGCAATGCCTACGGGCCAGTACTATAAAGACATCCATTTAGTGATGCAATGCCTACGGGCCAGTACTATAAAGACATCCATTTAGTGATGCAATGCCTACGGGCCAGTACTATAAAAACATCCATTAGTGATGCAGTGCCTACGGGCCAATATTATAAAACATCCATTAGTGATGTAGTGCCTACGGGCCAACCATATTAAGACATCCATTAGAGGTGTAGTGCCTATGGGCCATAGTAATTGTCTTATAAAGACAAAAGGCAGTGGTGGTCTATGACTCTCTGTCAGAAAGAGATAAAAGAACTACGGTTCAACTCTCTATGCCTTTGATTCTCTGAAATCTCGGCTAATATTATAAAACATCATCATGATTAGGCTTTATGCCGCCAATACTATTTATATAGTTGAAATAGGAGATATTCAGATCCTAATATATAATGAAATAATAAGTTAACCAGATATGGTCTCTGTACCATGGTTGACAAATTGTCATAAAAGACAATTTTATAATAATCTCCTAAATTAAAATTTTGTTATCTTCTGTAACAGATTCAAGTTACAAATGGCGGATCCCAATGGAGAGAACAGCCACACAAACGAAGATGACTATGACAATGCGTCAGTACATTTGACAGGCGCACAGCTAAAGGCTCTGATCAACAATGCTGTCCAGGCAGCTATTGATCGTCAAAATACTGAGTCTCACGGCAGATCTGTGTCAAAGCCACCATCTAAACCAAAGACACACTCCAAACCACCCTCTGAACCCAAGAAAGATGACGACAAGCATTCGTCTACTGAGCACAGCGTTCACCGCGATAGAGAATATACTGATGCGTCCAGTGCTAAGGGTTGCACCTACAAATACTTTGTATCATGCAAGCCCCGTGAATTTACAGGGGAAAAAGGTGCGGTTGACTGTATAACCTGGCTGGACGAGATGGACACGATTGTGGACATCAGCGGGTGCGCTGAGAGGGATGTGGTTAAGTTTGTGTCCCAGTCATTCAAGGGCGAGGCCTTGGCGTGGTGGAGAGCTCTGGTGCAGGCTTCAGGTAAGTCTGCCTTGTACAAAATGACATGGGGGGAGTTTATTACCCTCATAAAAGAAAACTACTGCCCTCAGCACGAGGTTGAAAAGATTGAGGCAGATTTTGTCTCACTGGTGATGACAAACCTGGATTGTCAAGCTTATCTGACAAGCTTTAACACTATGTCACGCCTGGTGCCATATCTTGTGACACCAGAACCACGAAGGATTGCCCGATTCATTGGGGGCTTAGAGCCGGCGATCAAGGCCAGCGTAAAAGCCTCTAGGCCGACGACCTTCAGGTCAGTTACTGACCTCTCCTTGTCTCTTACACTTGATGCTGTCCGTCTGAGGGCACAAAGGAGCAAGGAAGCTGAGAAGCGAAAGCGTGAGGATGATACCTCACGAAAGTCCGGTAAAAAGCACCGTGGAAACGGTGAGGGCAAGAAAGGGTCGGAGGCAAGGAAGGAGGGGCAAGCAGATGGAAGACCTTACTGCAAGGTCTGCAAGAAACCTCACTCCGGGAAGTGTAGGTTTGCGTCTGGTTCACAGTCGCAACAAAAGACTCCATCCTGTGGGCTATGCAAGTCCAAGGAGCATAAGACAGTGGAGTGCAAAAAGATAAAGGACGCAACCTGCTTTAATTGCAATGAAAAGGGGCACATAAAGAGTAATTGCCCGAAGTATGCCAAGAAGGCGGAAGAAACAAAGAAGACAAATGCGAGAGTTTTTCGCTTGGATGCAAAGGAAGCGGTCAAGGACGACAATGTGCTTACAGGTACTTTTCTCGTAAATAATATATTTGCAAGAGTACTGTTCGATTCTGGCGCTGACAAGTCCTTTGTAGACCAGAAATTTTGCCAACTACTAAATATGCCAATCAAAACCCTCGACGTAAAATACGAAGTAGAGTTGGCAGACGGCACGATAGAAACCGTCTCTACCGTTCTAGAAGGATGTGAAATATCCATTAGGAACCATTCTTTTCCTTTATCTCTACTTCCCTTCAAATTGGCGGGTTTTGACATCGTGCTAGGCATGGACTGGTTATCCCATAACCAGGCCCAAATCATTTGCGGCAAGAGGCAAATAGTCTTAAAGAGTCCGAGTGGTGAATCTCTTACCATTCGAGGGGATACGCATTACGGATTGCCCGAAGACGTATCTATGCTGAAAGCTTCAAGGTGTTTGAACAGAGGCTGTGTAATTTACATGGCTCAAGTGATAATTGAAGAACCAAAGCCGAAGATCGAGGATCTTCCCGTCATTTCTGAATACCCTGAAGTTTTTCCTGAAGAACTACCTGGTTTGCCACCAGATAGACAAGTGGAGTTCAGAATTGACATCATTCCTGGAGCAGCTCCAATAGCAAGAGCACCTTACAGGCTAGCGCCAACGGAAATGAAAGAACTGAGGACCCAGTTGGATGAACTGCTGGCGAAAGGTTTTATCAGACCTAGTTCATCTCCCTGGGGAGCTCCTGTCCTATTTGTAAAGAAGAAGGACGGATCAATGCGGTTGTGCATCGACTACAGAGAGCTGAATAAAGTTACCATAAAGAACAGATATCCTTTACCAAGGATCGATGATCTGTTCGACCAGCTGCAAGGAGCAAGCTACTTCTCCAAGATCGACTTAAGGTCGGGCTATCATCAACTAAGGGCCAGAGATGAAGATGTACACAAGACTGCATTTAGGACTCGCTATGGTCATTACGAGTTCCTAGTGATGCCTTTTGGGCTCACAAATGCACCGGCTGCGTTCATGGATCTCATGAATCGCGTGTGCAAGCCGTATTTAGATAAATTCATCATAGTCTTCATAGACGATATCCTGATCTATTCTAAAAGCCAAGATGACCACGAGAAGCATCTCCGTTGCATTCTCGAATTACTACAACGTGAGAAACTCTACGCCAAATTCTCGAAATGTGAATTCTGGCTACGAGAAGTTCAGTTTTTAGGACACGTTGTGAGTGAGCGTGGTATCCAAGTGGATCCCGCTAAGGTAGAGGCAGTCATGAACTGGCAAGAGCCAAGGACGCCTACCGAAATCCGTAGCTTCCTGGGATTAGCAGGATACTACCGGAGATTTATTGAAAATTTTTCAAGGATTGCTGCGCCCTTGACCTCCTTGACCAAGAAGAAAGAAAAGTACATTTGGGGCCCGAAGCAGCAAGAGTCCTTTGAAATACTGAAGCAGAAGCTAAGCAACGCACCTGTGTTGACATTACCTGAGGGTATAGATGAATTCGTAGTTTACTGCGATGCATCACACACAGGCATGGGGTGTGTTCTTATGCAAAAGGGCAAGGTGATTGCCTATGCTTCAAGGCAATTAAAGGTGCATGAAAAGAATTACACCACCCATGATTTGGAGTTGGGTGCCGTTGTATTTGCACTGAAGTTGTGGAGGCACTACCTTTATGGTATTAAATTTGTGATTTATTCAGATCACAAAAGCCTTCAGCACCTGTTCAACCAGAAGGAATTGAACATGAGACAGCGCCGTTGGATGGAAACCCTGAATGATTATGACTGTGAAATCAGGTACCATCCCGGTAAGGCGAATGTAGTCGCCGATGCATTGAGCAGGAAAGAAAGGGTAAAACCCATTCGAATCAATGCCAAGAGCATTGAAGTTAAAAATAATTTGATTGAAAGGATTTGGCTGCACAGCGAGAGGCTGTGTTGGAAGCTAATTATCCTAATGAAAAGCTGGGAGTAACTGCAGGAGCAGTTGACTCTTAGCAAGGATGGAATCCTTAGACTGAATGGACGTATATGGGTTCCGATTTATGGAGGATTACGAGATGTTGTTCTCCAGGAAGCCCATAGTTCCAAATACTCAGTCCATCCTGGTGCTGATAAAATGTACCAAGACTTAAAGGCAAATTATTGGTGGATAGGCTTGAAAAAGTCTGTTGCCGCCCATGTAGCAAAGTGCTTGACTTGTGCTCAAGTCAAAGCCGAGCACCAAAAGCCGTCTGACTTGCTACAACAGCCTGAGCTTCCCGAGTGGAAGTGGGAATGCGTAACTATGGACTTCATAACCAAGTTACCCAAAACCAGGAAAGGAAACGATACAATATGGGTCATAGTCGATAGGCTGACTAAATCAGCTCATTTTCTACCCATTAAGGAGACGTATAGCTCCGATATGTTAGCCCAACTATATGTTGATAAGATTGTAGCCTTACACGGCATACCTGTGTCTATTATCTCCGACAGGGATACTAGATACACATCTCACTTCTGGAAAAGTTTCCAGCAATCTTTGGGCACACGTTTGAACTTTAGTACGGCTTACCATCCACAGACGGACGGTCAAAGTGAGCGTACTATCCAAACGCTAGAAGACATGCTTCGTGCATGTGCGATCGATCTAGGTGGTAACTGGGATAAAAACCTACCCCTGATCGAATTCTCCTACAATAATAGCTACCACACCAGCATAAAGGCTGCGCCTTTTGAGGCATTATATGGTAGGAAATGCAGATCGCCTGTTTGTTGGGCGGAAGTAGGAGAGGTCCAATTGTCGGGACCAGAGATTGTTTTCCAGACAACGGACAAGATTGTCCAGATCCGGGAACGACTCAAAGGCTGCCCGCGATAGGCAGAAGAGCTACGCTGATCCAAAGCGTAAGGATTTTCACTTCGAAGTAGGTGAAAAGGTATTACTTAAGGTGTCACCCTGGAAGGGGGTGATGCGCTTCGGCAAGAAGGGCAAGCTGAGTCCGAGATACATAGGGCCTTTTGAGGTCATTGAACGAGTCGGATCAGTTGCCTATAAACTGAACTTGCCTGAAGAGCTCAATGGAATTCACAATGTGTTCCACATCTGCAATCTCAAAAAGTGCTTCGCCGACGAATCGTTGGTGATTCCACACACAGATGTGCATATAGATGAGAGCTTAAAGTTCATAGAAAAACCTTTGTCGATTGAGGATCGACAGGTAAAGAAGCTTCGCAGAAAGCACGTACCGATTGTAAAAGTCAAATGGGACGCTCGTAGAGGTCCTGAATATACGTGGGAAGTCGAAGCTACAATGAAAGAAAAATACCCCTATTTATTTGAGTAAATCTCGGGTCGAGATTTATTTTAAGGGGGTGAGGATGTAACACCTCGAAATTTTGTGTCCAATGATGTGTTAACACGTGTCATTTGTTTACACGTGGCATCTATAATAAATAAAGGACTAATTTTGACAAACCTTGAAAGTATATAAATTCGAGGGTTATAAATGTCAACAAGGGTAAATATACTGTATAGTATCCCTAAATAATGCGTAAACCTTCAAACGGATAAATTATAGATCGTACAAAACTAAAACGCGGAAGAAAGTGAGAGATTACAAACTACAGGGGTTAACTGTGTCAACATGTTTAATAACACCTCTGAGTGACCCTTTAACGTTCCAAGACTTTGTAACGGTATTATACCCTCACTAAAATAATATATATTAATTTCGCGAAGTTTCGATATGAAACGAGAAAGTTACGATCGAATTTGTAGAAGAAGGGTTAAAAGCGTCAACAGTGAAAGTTAAGGCTTTCCAATATAATTAATAAATAAACCGGGGACTAAATAATGCGGGTAATTAACACGAGGCCCCTATCGGTAAATAACCGAGGGCCAAACCGCAAAGTTACCCCTTCAGAACCGAAAGGCCAGGTGAATCATTACGAAAGATTTCGTTATTAATGGCCCGATTCTGTAATGATTATAAAAGATTTGAAAAATTCTGAAAACATAACCCCACGCGACCCGCGTAAAGGTTCAACCTAAGTTGAGGCGGGCCGCGAGCTCCCTCTATTACGCGTCTGATTCTTAACCTTTAGGCGACCCGCGTAAAAGAGCATGGGAACTCCCATGCGGGTCGCGTAAAGTGCCCAGATGCAGAAAAATGGTAACTACTTGGCTTTTGGAACTTGTGAACGATTATGCATGCAATTATGGGGCATGGGCACCCTACAAATGACCCATACATTTAGGGGACAACTACCCATCAGCTCTGGACTGATAGTAGAGCTTGTAATGATCATAAGTGGCCTTCCTTGGCTATAAATAGCCACTTCTTGTGCACTACCAATCACACAACTCAAAAACACTTATATCTGATCATTCAAGAGCTCTCTAGCTTTCCCTTCTGTTCTCTCATCAAGAGTTAACTTCTGTAAGTCGTTCATAGCCATTTTGGTTCCACATTTCCATAGTTATAGCCTATAAACGCAACCGTCGTAACTAACGGTTGTCATTGCAATGTCTTGCAAATGATTCAGTCTTATGACGAATCAAAAATAGTTATGAGTTGGTATTTATGTGGGTATTAAACCTCTAAAATGGTTCCCCCTGATCACCACTCTAACTATGTCAAATATCGAGTCAAACGCGCGGTTAAAAAGTCAACAAAAAGCTATTTTAGCAATTTAAGCATAATCTGTGATATATATGTTATGGAACCGTTTTGACAATCATAAAACATGATAATATGTATATAAACATGTTTGCGCTCGTTTGAATCGATCATTTACTATATAGAACCGGTTCGGAGCCGAATGTCGCAAAAGTTTGACTTTTGCTTTGACTTCAGTTCTGACCCGTTTTAGTGAGGTATAAATATACCCTAGGACTCTCTTAGGACCAGGTCACATGTTGGTATAAGCCTCTGTGGTCGGTTCATGAGTTATCCGAGTCTTTAGCGCATTCCGTCATTCGCCTAAAAGTTGACCGTAACGGCCTTTTAAAAATTAAAACGAGTATTTCAGACACGTGAACGGACCAAAACCTTGCTTAGTAAATTATAAGCATGTCCCTGAAGTTTCACGTCAATCCGAGGTCTAGAATGAGAGTTATGCTAAAAGGCGCACTTTTAAGAAAATTTTGTATTTAACGGCGCAATTAGCATAACGCCCATCTAACCCAAGTTTTCGTCACCAAAACTTTTACCCACTGTGGTAAAATAATATTTTGGGAATTTTAAAGATTTTTAATAATTTTTACCTTGCTCATAACCTGCGGTTATGGCTACGATTCGGTTAATACCGAATATGCCCTTTTTGGCCAAAACGGGAGTTCTACAAGGTCTTTTGACCCGATTCCAGTTGCTACTGGTTTTAAATAATAAATAAAGTATTTTAAGCTTTATAAGCTGTTCGAGAAACTCAGATTTCCTGTAGAACTCGAAAATCCCTTTTAAAGTCTTTAAAATGACCGAAAAGCCCCTATGGGGCATAATACTAACTTAAACTCGTTACGGGCATTACGGAAGGTATCTTACTGATACCAAAATACTTTTAAGGCATATTGACTTAGGAAATAAGCGTATGACGCTTATGGTTAACCGTTTCGCCTATTTGCGCACACGGTACGGCTCACGGAACTAGTTTTCGTGCAATAGCCGATACGGGTCAAATTACATTATTTGAACCCCAAAATCCAGAGTATGAACTATAAACCCATATAAAACAAGTCTCTGAACTTGTTGGGTCCAAATCATACTCCATTCTCGGTTTTCGCCTTTTCGCGCGAATTAACCATATCTATATATCGGAATCAACCGGTTTAAGCTACGGCTAATATAAGGACCGTTAGGATTCTAAGAGGTTAATTAAAACCTTCGTTCCAGATTAGGAGCCCCAGTAAAAGCTATCGGTGACTTGATCTAAATTAAGGAATTATACTTGCAAAGGTAAATACTTTTGACTTATTTCCCCTATATGGGCTTGGGTTACGGTATATTAATACCGCTTGATTGAGCACTATATTCGTCCACCGCTTAGGTGGATAACTAAATAATATGATTGGCTCATTTAAACAGTTTTGTTGCTTATAAGCCTTTGGGGGGTTTAATGACCGTTGTCCCGGATATCCTCGGCATCATTTTACGAAATGGCCACGACCATCGACATCCCGGTGTAGGCGTACACCCGGTATAAAGTGTCGACATTAAACTAAAAGACGTAGCCGTTGGTTTTTATACTACGGTTTTACGCAAACGTGGTGTGTCTATAAATCTTTAACCCGGCACGACCCGGGCTACTGAACGCATAAAAGAACATGTAAAACGTTCACAAGATCATTATGAATTTTCCCAAGTTATAAAAGAGTTTGTGCCTTGTGCATTCAAATCAATTTTAATAAACATTTTCAAATGTGTCAGTTGAATGTATTTACCAGTGTAAACTGACGTATTTTCCCCAAAAAGATTAAGTGCAGGTACCTAAACGTAATTGGCTGGTATTAGCTCCCTAGCGTCGGGATAAGCCTCGCAAGCTTGATTGCAGTATCTAATGGAACAATACTTTATGATTAATTACGATCCACTGTGGATATTCAACTTCTGTAATACATTTTGATATTACGATCAGAGGTTGAAATTTATATATTTATCTTATGCTTCCGCTGTGCATTATATAATTGTGTGGTTTGACTATATTGTTGCCAACATCGTCACGGTAATCCCCCACCGGGCCCACCGGTGAGACACGTGGAAATCGGGGTGTGACAGTGTAGGATAATAGTCTTTATGACTAATTAATTAGTCAAAAATGATAATAAATGGGATAAGTGAAAAAACTATTTAATATATTACAAATTACCCTTTGTTCTTTTTTTTCTCAATTAAATTTTCTTCTCAAATGAACCTTCTCCTATATATATATATATATATATATATGTCAAGCATGTCATAAAGTGTGTTATTATATATATAGAGAAAGTATAATGTACAAAACGCCTTAACCTACATTAACGTACGCGACCAGATATATAACGTGCGTTATTATTTTCTTTGACCATCTCAACGTGCGTGATTATACTTTCCATGCGTGATTATCACTTCTCATGCGTGATTATCACCAAAAATCTAATCCCATGCGTTATTTTGTGTCCCATGCGTGATTATTGCCTGATCCGATGGTTTACAGCGTCGCGTACGTGAAGTACAATAACGCGTAATGTATGTTAACCGCACTCTATATATATATATATATATATATATATATATATATATATATATGTCAAGCATGTCATAAAGTGTGTTATTATTAACACACTTTATTTCATTAAAATTTTGTTAACTTTATAAGTGTGTCATACTTAATTAACTTTATTTCATTTCGATTTTTGTTATTTCTGTTATTATAACTTTTACTTATTTTCTTTGGATATTTAATAATGTTTATATTATTAAATTTCAATGTTTGAGATTGCTTTTTAAAACAACTTATTGACTTATTGGTTTTTTCAAAAAGTTAATAAGGAGAAATAAGAGTAAATTGCTAAAATCATCTCTGACGTTTGTTCACATTTGCTAGATCCATCCAGAAAAGGTTTTTTCCTCATAGGAACCAGTGAGTTTTCAAAAAAGTTGCTAAATCCATCCAAAATGACTAATACTCTTAACAATACTAAGTTGATAGAGGGGTAATTTAGTCATTCTTTTAATTTATTTAATTTACCTTTTTTAACAGGTTATTAAACGTCTGGGACGATTTTAGCAATTTACTCTTAGATTTTTATTTTTTTATCACATAAATCTAAAGGATTCCTTTCTTTTCTCCCTTCTTTTCGGTATTTACATTTGATTTGATTTTATATATTACGAGTTGACGCAACCCGCGCATTATGGCGGGATGTTAAACTTCATCTTAGTTATAAGATCATAAATCCTACAAAAAAAATAAGTTTATATACAAAGAGGGTTCAAAGAAAAAATAACAGAATGGAAAAAAAAAACAATTTGCACATTGGACTCTAATCTCCAATAAATGATATCATAGTTTATATCCATCAATGTTATCTTCTAGCAATTACATTCATAAAAACATCTACGGGAATTATGCTCATGGTATTAAACTTTAATCTAAAACCAAATAAATAGAGCCCGATTAATATTAAGCCCAAATTTACCAGCCATATCCAAAAAATCTACAACTCCTCTCCTATCCAAATTAAATAACTGGTGTTTGTTCCCCAACCCTCTGAATCCAAATTAAATAACTGGTGTTTGTTCCCCAACCCTCCGAACAACCTACAAACTTTCATTCTGAGTCTAAACATGGTATCTAAAAGTCAAGTAAGAATCGATTATTTCTAATTAATGAAATAGATTATTTATATCCATCAATGTTGATCATCAATTAAATCTACAATAATTTAAATCCATCAATGTTGATCGTAAACTAAGTCTAATATATCGGATCATTCTATTGAAACAGATTATTCACCAATGTTGAGCCTAAAATATTTCTAAATCTCCGATAAAGATGAACGAAGAACAGGCATCAGATAGTTCCTCTAAAAGAAAAAAAAACATAACTCAAACCATATTCATATCAACGTGGCTTTTTTTCAAAGTTGATGTTCTTTCAAAGTCACTTTTTTTTACTTGAACACATCATGTGTTGTATGCAAATCTTCTTTTTTAATCAAAAGAACTATACTTATCAAGATAAACAGAGAACCGAACAACTGGAGTGATTCACTGCGTAAAAGCAAACTGAGATAAAAATTGATTGCCAATATGTTTGGAGTACAATAACGAAGGCATATAACGACGGGAATGAGAACATACCCGAATAACACAAAATATTAAAAGATTACAATGTAAAACATATGTCACTTGCACCATGTTTTAATTATGTTCACAAACAAAAACCAACATATGTCACTTGCACCATGTTTTAATTCTGTTCACAAACAAAAACCAACATATGTCACTTGCACCATATTTTAGTTCTGTTATTTTGATTCAATCATACGTTTTGCCATATTTTTTGTTTTTTTCATTCTTGGGTTAGATTTAATTAAATCCAAACATGATAAATACGAAAATCATAGAAAAAAAACGGATTGAATCGATTGAAAACAACTTGGAATAGTACCTTGGAGGGAGATCGTAACACTTGTTCTTGATTACGATGGGTGATTGAGGGGAGTAGAAAAGGGTTTGGGGAAGAAGGGCGATTGGAGAGTCATAGAGAGGGCTAAACATTAAGAAACGCACATGAATTATAAATTGAATCTAAATGACATTGAATACAGTTTTTTAACTATAAAGATGAGACGAAAAACACCTGTATTACAAATTTGAATTTAGATACAGTGAATAAAGTTTGTTTTAATTATAGGAAAACGCGTGAGTTAAATCACAAATAACAAATGTGAACGGTGCGTCTTTTGTTTATTTGACAACCGGGGCCTTTATTAATTAACCAAGGGGATGGTGTGAGGCACATATCTTGTGTATGTTGGTTTTTGCATTATATAAATAATGAACCAAAGGGTGTGACTTTTAAACAAATGATTTAAAAGTAATTTGAAGGATTATGACTTTTTGAAGGGATGTGAACCAAAGGGTGCGACTTTTAAACAAATGAGACATAACGCAAGTTACTAATTGTATAAGGGTATAATGTTGGTTATAATTTATTTCTATTTAAGAGGATTGGTAAAATATAAACATTAAACCTTAGTTAAGAAGTTCTTTCTGTTTTTTCCCTTCTTTTCGAGGTATTCACATTTGATTGATTTTAATTTTAAGTTTGTCGGTTTTATAATTTTTTTTATTTAGGAGGATTGGTAAATTATAAATACCATATCTTTTCGAAGTTCTCATTTGATTTGATTTTTTATTTTAAGTTTGTTGGTTTCTAATTTATTTTATTTAGGAGGATTGGCAAATATAAATATGATACGTTAGTTAATTTAAAAAAGTGCATATATCAAGTCAAATTTTCCTATTGTTTCTTTAAATTAAGTTTAATTAATTAATTTATACATTTTTTTCATTATTTTTTTTACCGATGCAAAAAAAAGTCTTAATGCTTGGTTATTTTGTTTCGTTTTCTATTTGATGAATGCTTGGTTATAAATTCGTTCGACTTTATGATTTATATAAAAACCAAAGGAAGAAACAAACCATTTTGATTCTGTGATTGGAATTGTATTTGATCACACATTCCCATTTAACAGGTTCCTTTGAGACTAACCACCTGTTAAAAAATGGTAAATTAAATAAATTAAAAGAATGACTAAATTACCCCTCTATTAACTTAGTATTGTTAGTATTAGTCATTTTGGATGGATTTAACAACTTTTATTTGAAACCTCGGGTGATTCCTTTGAGAAAAAAAAAAAAACCTTTTTTGGATGGATCTAGCAAATGTGAACAAACGTTAGAGACGATTTTTGCAATTTACTCGAGAAAGAATGTTTGGATGAGTGAAAATGAATTTTAGAAATAATTTTTGCATAAGGCGGAAAAGTAATTTGAAAAGTTAGGAAATCCTGACTTTTTAAAACTCCTTTAACTTTTAAAGAAATAGTTACAAAAATGTCTTAACCTAACCCTTTTACATTAATAAGCTGTGCCAAACACCTTTTATAAAAACAACTTATTGACTTATTAACTTTTTTCACCACATAAGTTAATTCAAACACTTTTTTTAAAAACTTCTTTTAAATAAGTCATAAGTCAATAAGTTCTTTTGCCAAAAAATGTTTTTTTAGTTAAGTAAGAAATCCCAAACACTCCAAAGTTGATAGTTGAAATTAGTATTTTGTATTAAATTTTCTTAACATGTACTGTAACACTATTATTATTCATCTAAAGTATTATATAGTCGTATAGATTAGCGTCAAAGTGTGAAGCCTTCGCCCTAGCCCGGTTCAAATTTATAGCCAGTTTTATTAGTTTAATATTTGCTTAGCCCGTTGTGTAGAGAAGCAAAAGCCCATATATAAGTGTGATTTTTTTAACTAAAGATGCCAACCCGGTAGGCTGGTAATATGTTTTATGGGCTTGTCTTCAATCATACTAGGGGTGTTCATGAGTCGAACGCGAATCGAACGGAGGTATGCTCGTGTTCGGTTCGGTTTGAAACCGAGCGCTCGGTTCGGTTCGGATTTAGGAAATTCGAGCGGAAATCTTATGCTCGTGCTCGGTTCGGTTCGCTTTGCTCAGTTTTATTTAAGATTTCTACAACAGCCATTTTATTCACCAAAATTCATGGTATACCATAAACACTTAAATAATTCAACTACGTCCATTAAAACAAATTTCAAATGTACCAAATATCAAAACTAGAAAAAAAAATCAAACTGTGATGAACCTCCAACTGAGATAATATTCTACCAAAATAAGAATCAAATTGGAGAATATATACAAAAAATACGAATGAATTAAAGAAGAGGTGTTTAGCGTGGGTACTTCAAACCGTGGGAGTGGTTGTGCGTTTTGATTGACCGGCGGCTAACGGACGGTGGAGTGGTGCATGACCGGTGGTGGAACGGTTGTACGGTGGAGTGGCGGTTGTACGGTGGACGGTGGACGGCCGGCGGACAATGATGCCTGCGGACGAGGGATGTGGACGGTGGAACTTGATCTGGATCTGGATGGATGTCAGTTGGATGTGTGACTAGAGTTGAGAGAGATTAGGTTTTTTTTTTAACTGAAGAAGGATTCTAGTATATGAGGATTTTAGGGTAGTTTTGTATGTCGGCTGGATATGTTAAATGTTTATATTTAATAAATATAATATATATTAATAAATATAAATATATATAATAAAAAATAAATTCGATCGAAAACCGACGAGCGAGCGAGCGTACCTATGCTCGTGCTCGGTTCGTTTTTAAACCGAACCGAGCTGCTCGGCTCGGTTTTAACCGAGCAAAGAATCGAACGCGCAAATTTCCGAGCTTTTTCGAATGATCGTCGAACGATCTTCGAGCGCCGAGCAGTTTGGACAGTCCTAAATCATATAATAAAAAAGGATCAAGAGAAAAAACTAATAAATTAACAATTGTAACATGGTTTTATTAGGAATATTTTTACTTTTTAAGTTTTTTCTTTACTGCTGACTTGTAATTTTCAGGTCAAATTTGACTTATATACGTAACTAACTTTATTTGATTTTAAAAACTTTGGTCTCATATTAATTTTAAAAACTCTGAAGGGGTATGGTCCCAAAAGAGAGTGTGCATGTGCGCACCAGAAGAGACCTTACCATTTTAGGAACTTCGTTGTCTAGATAGATCTAGAACGTCGATGGACAGACCCGACGACAGACGTGGGGCACCACTGACAATGGCAAGAAGAGCATTAGCGACAGCTAAGGAAAAGGACACCACGTGGCACCAATCATTGGTTGTCAGACTCTGGTGCAAGATCCCCAGGAGACAGCTAGCGACAACCCGATATGAAGCACTAGGGGAAGCTGAGGTGGAACGACTAACATCATGTCAAGTCAGCCATAGTAACGGATTAACGGGCCCTGTCATGTCAGAGGGGACAAAACGGATATTCCCCCACGATTGACACCTGGCTCCTACCTCCTTCACAATCCTTCGGCTATAAATAGAGGGCTTCACTACCAGATTCAGGGATTGTTTCTCTTACTCTCTCACTCTATACACACACTTATTTCCTCAAAACGAGTTCTTATTCTCACGCCGGAGGTTGGTTACAAGGAGAACCCCTAACCTCTCCTCCTTGTAACGAGTTCACCGGTGTTGTTTCGTTTTGCAAGATCAATTGAAGATAGTTAGACCACTTGTTGAGGAAAGAATAGAGATTAATCATTGTTGACGAGATAAATCTGCTAAGCCTAACCTTGAGTTGACTTAGTGTTCCTTCAAACTCTATATCCACGAACCAAGCTTATTTATCGATTTTTGCATGAGAATTTTATAGAAGTTTTTTTTGATGTCTTTGAATTCTTTGCAAGGAATAAACTTAGTACTATACAAGTTGATTTACTTAAAAAGATAATTAAAGTATTGAAAATAGGATTAAAGTGTAGCAATCCATTGAATTTTATACAATTTAGTATGATGTGAAGATTAAAATGTAAAAATGGTATCATTACTTAAACCATTGAATTTTATACAATTTTAACTAGGATATACGCTAACACTTCAGTTCTATTTTCTAAGGTTTTTTTCTCTAACAACGGATATATTATACTCAAAAGACGGGCTATCACAAAACTAGAATAGTTAAACCATCATTAACAATGATTTATCTAAGAAGACACCTTTATGATCTAAACATGACTCGACACCAATTTTCCCACTCAACCAAATTATCGTGAATGAAATCCCAAGAAATTGATTGAACGTTAGTGATCTTCCATAATTTTGTCCACATCATTGCATACCCCATTTCTTGATTTCCAAAGAGTCCACTGTTTAGACTAAGCAACAAGAAAGTACTTTGAATGTATATGTGACGTTCGAGTGCTTGCTTGAAATCCAAAAACTACCGTTCAAGTTTAACTTATAATGATTAGAATATAATAGCCTATAAACATATCCCTTAAACTTATAATATAATAGCCTATATAGAATATTGGATTTTATCACTTTCAACTATTGGGTAATGGGCGTTGCCAATTTCCAACTATCACTTTGACTTCCACTACTCGCAAGTTAATACTTTGTGTGTTGTGTCACTCCCGTTGAGTGGTTTTGGCTCCCCCTTTTCTGTTTTAGGAGTAAATTCACTTGCAATCATTAGTAATTGTCGCAATGTGTTAGGTAGGAGGCTTAGATGGTGTGCGGGGATGAATTCCGCACAGGAGCCGTGATTTCGCAGGGCAATATGGTTTTTAAAAAAATCCGAAATATATAAGTTATTTTTTAAAATAGTAAACTCATACCAATTTCAAGTAAGGCTCCTTTACAAATCATTTTTATGGTTTAATACTTTAGAATTTAGCCCACTAGGTTTAATTGAGCCCATTACTAATTGAAAACGAAGTCTTAGATAATATAAATTGTGAAGAGTTGATGCCACCAATTTGTTATGAAGATGCAAAGAGGACTGCACGAATCATATGGTTAGCTATTAGCTTATTAGTTATTAGGTATGTAATGTAACTCATTTGAATACTATAATTTTCTATTTTTCATAATTGCATTGTTTATCGAATACTACAATTTTGTCATTTTCGTAATTGCATTGTTCATCGTTAAGACATAAGGGCACATTTTTCAAGTTCGAAACAGGGTACATGAATTCTCAGAGACGCCACTGGTTAGCCGAATATCACCAATAAATCATGGTTGCAAGAGTCGCTAGTAGTCCCTTCCTAGTCGGATTTGAGAGTACTCCGGGAAGTACTCAGCCTAGGCGGAGATTACTCGGGGAGTAATTAGCATAGGCGAACAGTACTCGGGCCTCGATAGCCTACCTTGTAGCGAGCATTCGGGGAGTCTCGGAGCCTAGACGGGACTTTTACAACCATGGCCAATAATATAAGTCAAACACTAAAGAAAATATTCACCTACAAAGTGACACTACACACAAAATGTTTAAGTTGAGAGTGGTGGTAGTTAAAGTGATAAGGGGACTCGGGGCGGGCACGTTATAGAGAAGTTCCACGCGTTGAAAACATTTTGCACACCGCCGCCGCCCTTTATTAACGCGTGATATAATCAACGCGTGGTGCACATAACGCGTTGAAATTTCAAAAAAACGACCGTTGCATATGACCGTTGGTTGTTGAACGGTAACTTTAATAAAAAAAAAATTAATCCATTTTATTTATATATATATCCACATTTTAACCATTTTTTCACACACCAAACTCTATCTTTTAACCAATTTAAACCCATTTCACACAATTTTTATATCTTTCTCAAATGGAATTCCCTACCGATTCGACGTTTCCGATGTCTAGCGATACCGATACCGAGTCGTCTTCCGACAACGACACGCTAAACTATTTTGTGTCGGTGTATAACGAGCTTGATGCCGAGTCGTCCCGCCCAAAGAAGAAGATGGTCGGCCGTGATCGTATACGTGCCAACGAAGTTTTGATGAACGATTATTTTGTGGAAAACCCGCTATAATACAATTCCGAAACGTTTAGAGATTCGTTTCGTTTACCCAAAGAATTATTTTTAAAGATTGTTGGAGACATCGAGGCAAGCGAGGGATGGTTTCAAGAAGGTTACGATGCGAGGGGCAAACCAAGTTTCACAGCCGATTCAAAAAATGCACGTCCGCCATTCGCCAACTAGCGACAGGTAACCCACCCGATCAATATGATGAATACCTAGCTATGTCCTGAAAGAACTTCACGTGAGTGTTTGCAATTTTTTTGCAATGCGGTCATTAAGTTGTATTCTAACGAGTTTTTTACGTAAACCGACGAGCCACGACATCTCACGTATTTATGCCGACACGAGGCTAGATGGCATTTCCCGGGATGCTCGGTAGCATCGATTGTACACATATCGAGTGGAAAATTGTCCAAGAGAGTTGCGAGGGGCGTATGTGAGGGGAGACATCAAAAGACCAACCATCATACTAGAAGCGGTGGCGTCGAATGATTTATGGATTTGGCATTCGTATTTCGGTGTCCCAGGTTCAAACAACGACATCAATGTGTTGCACACGTCGCCGTTGTTCCAAAGCGTAACGGATGGTACCGCACCTTCCTCTCCTTTCTATGTTAACGGTCGACATTACAGACGAGGCTTTTATCTTGTGGATGGTATCTACCCGTCTTGGTCTGTTTTTGTGAAAGCTCCCTCATTTCCCGTCGAGGCTAAAGAAAAGGCGTTCAAAAAATTGCAAGAATCGGCAAGAAAAGATGTTGAGAGGCGTTTGGTGTTTTAAAGGGTAGATGGGGTATACTACACCGACCGGTTCGTTCGATGACCAAGAAAGCAATACATAGCATAGTGTATGCGTGTATCATATTGCACAATATGTTGATCAAACACGACAGACGTTGCAATATCTCCGGATTGGGTACCGGATCCTCCTACACAAGTTCAAGTTCCACAAGATATCAATTTACAATTGCGTAACGAAGAAACTCACTTTCGGTTGAGATACGATTTAATCGAACTAGTAGGTTCTCTAGGTTTGGAGTTTCCGGATTCGGACGAGGAGTAGGTTTTTTTTTTTTTTTTTTTAAATTGTATGTTCCTAGTATGTTAAATTCGAGGAGTAGGTTTTTTTTTTTTTTTTTTTTTTTTTTTTTTTTTTACAAATTGTATGTTTCTAGTATGTGAAATTAAAGTAGTATGTTTTAAAATTAATGAAATTTTTAATTTTAGTGTTTTATTGTTAATTTCTAATTTAAAAATAAAAATTAAAAAAATTGGGAGGAAGTGATAGAATTCCATCACTAGTGATTCCACCCCTCCTACATTTCTATCACTAGTGATGGAAATTGGATTGATGACATGGCATTACTTAATTGGATAGTGGGAGTGATGGAATCCATCACTAGTGATTCCACCCCTAGTCCCCTAATTGGAAGTGGCAACGACCAATACCCAAAAAAAAAAAAAAATATATAATGAGTAGTTATGTGTAGAAAAATTCTATGAATAAAAAAAAAATTGTTGTTTAACACATCTGTTGTACTTCACCCAAGCGAAATTAAGATTTTTATAAGAACACTTCTGGACCAACGGTTTCGAATCTCCCTGTTCTACAAACAAACACAATAATCTTTACATTTGCAGGTTCAATCCAACAACAAGAATCATGCATATGCAATCATTATCCATCACCAATTCACACCCCATCGTCTCCCCTTATCCACCTTCACAAAACCCCTAAAAAGCTCCCCTCTTTTCACCGCCAAAATCCATCAAAAAACCCATCAAAATTTTCCCAGAAAGTTAACAGTGTTTGCTGTCAAAGAAGACGAAGAACCACAATCAACACCTTCTTGGGCCAAACCCGGATCCGAAGAACCTCCACCGTGGGCCCGAAATGAAGCCCAACAAGCTTCATCTAGTATTGAGCTTCCTTTTTTTGTTTATTTGCTTGCATCTGCTATCACTGCCATTGCTGCTGTAAGCTTCTTTCTGTCTGTTGGATAATGTGTTTGTTTGTTTGTTTGTTGATTATTGTGATTGATGAATTGTGGGTTGTTTGATGTAGATTGGGTCGGTGTTTGAGTATGTGAATCAGAAGCCGGTGTTCGGGTTGTTGAATTCGGATAGCGTGTTTTATGCACCTGTGCTTGGGTTCTTTGCGTTTACTGGTCTCCCAACTGCTGTAAGTTTAGCATTTTAGGAGTGTTTGGATGTGCATTTTCAAGATTATTGTTGTGTAAGCAGCTTGAAAGCAGGGTAATAATCCCAAGGTGTTCATCAGTTCGGGTTGGAAACTAATTCGGTTTGGACCAACAACCGAATGTGTAATTTGGTTAGCTTTTAAATAGTTTCATTTTCGGTTTAATAGGTTCGAAACAGAGTATCGAACACCCCTACCGAACAAGCTGTAAAAAACTAAGGGGGCGTTTGGTCCACAGAATGTTTTGGAATTGGAATTGAAATTTGTATAGGAATTAGAATTTGAGGGAATTGGATTTGGAATTTAAACATTCCAATTGGAATTGGAAATTGTTGGAATTGGAATCTCAATTCCATTTTTGTTGTGTTTGGTTGTCAAATGAATTGGAATCCATCACCGCGTCACCCACAACTCCCGGTTCTAATCGAAACGGTACGGGTCAAAACGGTTCGCGTCGAATCGGTTCGTGTCGAAATTGAGTCGGGCCAATTTTCCTTTTTTTCCTGGGAGAACGGGCTAGATTGTCAATATGATTCTGAGCATGATTTTCTTTTCTTAAATCATAGTGCTGAACGTTTATTGGGTGTTGACTTGATTGTCAAAAGTCAAAACAGCTCAATAACCTTTTGACTATTCTCGTCGCGACTAAACGGTACGGGGCGAAACGACTCGGGTCGAAACGGTTCGATTCGAAACGGCACGGGTCACACGGTTCGTATAGAAACGGTTCGCTTCGAAACGGTTCGCGTCAGAACGGTTCGATTCGAAACGGTACGGGTCGAAACGGTTCGCGTAGAAACGGTACGGGTCGGAACGGTTCGCGTAGAAACGGTTCGTGTCGGAATGATTCACGTCGAAACGGTACGGGTCGAAACGGTTCGGATCGAAACCGGTACGGATCGAAACGGTCGAAGATTCCAATGAAAATACTTTAATTCCTTCACATATAGGAAGGATTTTGAATTCCTTCACATAAAGGAATTTAAAGGAATTCATGCTAATTCCAATTCAAATTACATTGTCAACCAAACAAATGAAGATTGGAATTGAGATTCCAATTTCATCAAATTCTGCGAACCAAACATATTAAGAGATGGAATTCAGATTCCAATTCACTTAAATTCCATTGAATTCCTGCGAACCAAACGCCCCCTAATTATTAACAGGTGTCAGTCAGTCGTGTAGGGTTGGCGGGGCTGATATGATGAATCCAAACACGACCCATGTTTCAAACTCATCAACCCTAACCCATACACACTTAAATAGTGTATCCTGGTTATCTAAATGAGTCAAACGGGTTGGTGGGTTGTAAACGGGTTAAAAGGTTGTAATCGGGCTAAACATTTCAAAAAACGGGTTGGAAAGTTCTAATAAATGAGTTAAACTGGTCTTGAAGGGATAGCGGGTTGACCTTTAAAAATAAGTGTACTTTCTTTGTTCCAATTTTAGAAGACTTGACCCATTCAATTGAACTATAGCGAAACAGAACACAAAATTGGTTATTAAACGAGTTAGAATGACATCAAAACCTGATTATATTTGTGTTCTATCGTGTCTTGTTTCTGGTAGTTTAGACTGAAAGTGCTGACCTTGTAATCAACTTATTAAGATTAATTATTTGTAAATTGATCCAAAAGACGTCTACTAAAATGAGCTAAAAATACAGGCGTATCTTTGGTTCAAATCGGTTCAAGTTGCCAATAAGGAGGCCGAGGAACAAGATAGGAGAGATGGTTATCGCTAGGTCAGTTGTTGCATATTGTTTCATGTAAAATGCAATCTCGTTTTTTAAGATTTTGTGTAACCATGTATTAATGTTAGTTTCTTTTCTGGCTTAACTAAGGTACATGTAAAGAAATATGTTTTATTTTTGTGACTCAAAAGACTCTGACCATTTGAGTCGCAAATGATTACACCCACAATTACTAATGAATGGTTTGAACCGGTCAAGTCGGTAAAACAAGAACAATTATGTATATTTTTGTTATTTATATTAAAAGTTGGACAAAAAGTGTTAGGGTGAACCTGACCCAGTTAATTTCGTCATGTAAAAAAGTTACCCAACCCATTCAACATGCCTATATTGTCACAATGTATGAAGGACTAACTGTACCTAAAAACGCGTCACTACTCACATGTCATAAAGACAGAACGCGCTCCCCCTAGTGTTTCATGTAATTTGTCTTATAGAATTCAAACACGTTTCATGATTCTCCTGGAACACTTGAGGATTGTGGTGGCCGCACGCTTCCCATTAAGAACGAAACGAGCTGAGTGGACTGATTACAGAGAGCTCAGTGGCTATGGCCTATGGGCAGCCCTTTTAGGAGCAAATGTGGGTTATTTTACTACTTGGATGATGGGGCGTAAGTTAGAAGTGGGTTAAATATGTAGTGGTTTTGTTCTTTCAGTTATAGTTGTCTATAAAAGGTTTGCAAATGTTTTGATTTGTTATGAATGAAAGTCTACTTGTTGCTAATTTCTTTGGAGTTTGACCCATTCAACGGGTTATTACTTATCTAAATCCGATTGGTACATATCAGAATAGTAACAAACCGTTTAATCAAGTCAGTCTGGTCACGGGCCATTTTGGTCAGGGTTAGATTTTGCACGTCTTTATATTTTAGTCATGGTTTTCGGCATCTCTACATCGAGAGATGTATTATGACACCTTTAATAACACTCTTAGATGGTTGATATTAAATTTATGATTATCTCAAAGTCTACTTGTTGCTAATTTCTTTGGAGTTCGACCCACTCAGCGGGTTATTACTTATCTAAATCCGATTGGTACATATCAGAATAGTAACAAACCGTTTAATCAAGTCAGTCTGGTCACGGGCCATTTTGGTCGGGGTTAGATTTTGCACGTCTTTATATTTTAGTCATGGTTTTCGGCATCTCTACATCGAGACATGTATTATGACATCTTTAATAACACTCTTAGATGATTGATATTAAATTTATGATATGAATACTTGTATATTACTCAATAACAAATAAATTAAGGGTCGAGAGTATAGTCGGCAAAATGGGCAGGTTGGGTTTGGGTAACATGTCAAAACGAGTTTGGGTGTAGACTGGGTTCGGGTCATGATGGGTTTTGAGGAAAATAAGTTTGGGTCAAAATGGCCCGTGTTAAAAAGTTTATCAATTTGGTTCAGGTCAAAACAGGTTTGGTTTGTAGTTTCATAAAAAAATAAAAACGGAGTCAACACTACTATAACTATATTATCACGCTTAGTGGCGAGGGGTGGAGGTAGCTGCAACAATGACAATGGTACGGGCGTCGCAGTGGTGCCGATTTTGGCGACAACAAGGTGGTGGCGAAGGCAGCGATGGTGGTGCTGACAGTAGTGGCGGATGCAGGTGGCGGTGCCTGCTGGTGGAGGCGGCATCGGTTGTTAATAAGGAAGCAGTCATGGCTGCACTTTCTTTTTTTTTTTTTGCTTTGCTTTCACCTGCTAGGGATTTTTTTTTCTCTCTCTAGTTTTTATTTGCAATTTCTGTTAATTTAAAGCAGGTACGAATTTATTTGTGTACTTACTTATGAATGTGTATGTCGAGTTTAATTAAGATGATTGTATTTACCAAGTACATGGCAAGTGGTCTAAATAAGTTATAGTGTACACTTGATATCCTAAGATCCCTATGACACCCCAAAAGTATAGTACCAAGATCAAAAGTTAGTGATCAGTTAACGACGTGGTGATATAACACACTAAGTGTTAAGTTGGGGTGACGGACGTCAAAGTGATAGTTGGGGGTGACAGCGGCAAATAGCTAATAATTATGGGTGATAAAATCCAATAACCCTTATAAAAATGGCCAAA